>NC_045131.1:1830517-2135603 GCF_007655135.1 Punica granatum
AGTGAAATCTTGAGATGGAGATTGATAGAACGAAAAGAGGAAATAAGAGCAGAGGCACAGTGTTGAACGTACGATTACTCGTAACCATCATCTGACGGTCCGTGTTCGTGACTTTGAGGGTATGGATGGCAGTAGGTTTAAGTAAATGGGTATTTTACCCGTCTCAGACCCTAATGGGTCATTAAAGGGTTCTACCTGTTGGGTCGTGGTAAGGGTTTAGGATTTTTTGGTGGAAACCATGTGGGGTTTAGGAAGGGTTTAGGATTTTATGTTAAAACCCATCCCAAACCCGTTAAGCAATCAAATTACTAAAATGCCATTCATATTTATCCATATTTACAAAGAAACCTTCTCGTCAACATAGGTTTGCAATGTTTGCTCATCTCAATTGATTACTCTATATCCTTCTAGTCAAGGTCCATGTTGGATATGCCGCATTTCGTTTTTAGCTTCTATTATTGCTATGTGACTTGCTTTAAATGACAAACTGTATTATTAAAAGAATTTTATATCTCGACGATTCTATTTCATGTCTACCATTCTGAGCAGTAAACATACTTATTGATATTTTAGACTATTTTATATAAGTACAATGTTATGATAAGTTTGTACAATAATTTTTTTCTTTTATAATTTTTATTAGCGGGCGACAAACGGATATCCAATGGGAACACGTTAAAATAGCAGGAAGGGTTTGGAAATTTTCCTTCAAAATACTAACTGATTTGAGAAGAATTTAAGATTATTTTTTCTTAATGGGTATGAGTATAGGATGCACGTGATCATCCCAAATCCTTCCCAATGCCATCCGTGCTGAGGAGCTGGCACTGTGACGTCATAGGCTGTCTAATATTACACGCCATCACATGTTTTTTCTTTTTATTTTTTTTTCCATTATAATGATAAAGGAAGGTAACAAGCAATCACATGGGGCGGGGGACATATTCTCCCCTAAGATATTCCAATTTGGGATTATTTATATCTTTGTTTTGACTAATCATCGGGGATCTAGATGAAAAGCTAATATATAAATTATCCACTAAATTGTTTTGCTTAGATAAATCTTCTATCATTTTGTCAACAAGTTTCGACGATTAACAAATTTTTTAATTGTAATAATGATGGCCAAGGCAGAAACTTTACTGCTATGATCGGTTAGCAATTCCGATGGATGGATTAAACATGGTTTCTGCCGTTTATATTTTCTATGGGAAATTATTTTATGCACGTGGACGATGAAATGAATATGAATATGTGTTTTTGAACATAGACATTTAATTTCTTTTAAAATTAATAAAAAAACCAATTTTTTCGCATTTTAATGTACGAACTTTCAATCTGATAATAATTCTAACATGACGTTAAATTTTCCATTAATTTAGACGGAATCAAGGCCATTGAAGTCTCCGGCGATGCCAATTGGGGGAGAGCGCCAGCAACTCAATTGGGGTGGTGGTGGCCGGAATTGAGGCTCCCATCCTCCAGATCGGGAGAACCCTCAATTGGGAATTCTCCGGATTTCAATGGGTGGAGCTACAGCCTCGGCCATCACCTCCTCAATTGGGGTCTCTGGCATCCTATGTGGCATCAATTCCATCTAAATTAATGAAAAATGCGACGCCGTGTTAAAATTATTATCAAATAGAAAATTTATGTTAAAAAAAATTCGTACTATAATAGTTAAAATGTAAAAATTGTGTTTTTTTTGTTGTTATTAACCATTTCCCTTTTACATTAAGTTCTATAATCTTTTGTATATGAGTTTGTACTTTCTTAGTAACTTCTTAAATAGAAATTATTAGATAAAGAAAGAAAGAAAGAAACAACATGTTACGCAAGATCATCTAAATGGAGATGATTTTAGATATTTTCTTCTATATTTGGTGGAAGGCCTAGTCTCGGGGTCTGCAGTAAGGGGCTCTTAAAATTATTTTTCAGAATTATTTCAGAATTTTACTCTTTTTTTTTTCAGTGTATATCATGATATTCAAAACCAAATAAAATTTGATTAATCCATTCTGCTTCCCAATAAGTGCTTCCCGGGATTCCAATTTTGCTTTTAAATCTATGAACATATTAGTCAACGCAAAACTCATGTTTCCATCATGTCATTACTTCCACAGTTATTGCCTGCCATAGACTAATACTGACAACTCCTTCCAAAATTTGCCAATGCACGACTTTAAAGAATCCATCAAAGAATTTAGGTACAAGTGGTCAGTTTTCCAAACGAATTATATTCAGAATTTCCTGATAATGAAAGGAGGTAAAACAATACCGAATTAATCTATCAAAAAAGATAATATATTGAATCGAATTCTATTTTTGAAATCATGATAATTTTAATTTTTTTATATGTACTATGATATCTGAAAATTCAACGGATCTAACTAATTTAGTTCGGATCAAGTCAACTTACTATGAGATAAAATTTTTCTAATCAATGATTTTCTATATTTATAAGACTCGAATCCAAGATCATATTAAGAAAACAAACGTCGAAATGCTTAGACAAACTCTTGCTGGTTATGGTAATTTAAGTTTAGCGGAAATGGAAGCTAAAAGTGTTGAATTTTGTTTAAACGATGTGGCCCAACACTTGTATGTATTATGTGCTATCCTATCAATAGTCCCATATTGAGTGATCTAATAAAGTTAAAGATAATGGGCTTTCTCAATATCTCGGTAGAATATGGGATTAATGTGCAGATACCAAAATGGTAATTACTAATTTTACGATGGACGGAATCAGAATTACATAAATCTTTCGCACTAAAGTGCAATTTGAAAGGTTATGGTAATCGTGTCGTACGTAGAGCAATATACCGATGCCCCATTACTCAAAGAATCGAACAGCCCACGCTTTTAATGTACCGGCTTGGAGGATCACGAACTCGACACAACCTCACGCTATGAATTTAGGTACGCTTTCGACCGATCAATTTCTTGACAGATTCATCATGTGTAATTTTAAGGATTCAGTAATTCGCTTCCAACAAAAAAGAGTTAGGTGAGAAAAGTATGGTCTAACTCTAGATGGAAAGTCGGAAAGCAAGCTATGTTCTTGATACTTACCAAAATTAAACCAAAGACAACACATGTGGTCTTATTAATTTATTAATTCCCCCCATTTGTGAAGTAACATATATACATATATACGCACACAAACATATATATAAAGTCTTATTAATTTATTAATTCCGCCCATTTGTGAAGTAATATATCGCGCGCGTATATATATATATATATAAAGGGTGGGCAATGTGGCTGTCTTTCTTTGTCAGGACTTGGACTTGGGGGTAGTAAATGACAAAGAAGGCTCAGCGGAGCTAGTCAACCTTCCAAATGGTTGGCCATGGCCTAAGAAAAGCCGCCTACTCGCTATCACACTGTCCGACTAGACCATCTTGTCACTCCCAGGTCCCATCCTTCGCTCTTCCTTTCCTTTCCTTCCTTCCTTCCTTCCTTCCCAATCTTCACCCAACAACCTTGAATCCAATCTGAAATCCAAAAGAAACCAACCCAGGTAGAAGAAAGAAACAACAATCCCATTCCTCCCTTTTGATCCATGTGAACTTTTGGTTTTCCCATCGTGTCTGTTGTTCTTGTCTTGACCCTTTTCGGATGTACTTAGGATATAATCCAGTTAGAACACCAGGAGATCTGTCTGTTTCTGTTCTTTGATCAGCTTCTTGAAGAGTTTGCCTCACGGGTTCTGCTTCAATGGGAGCTTGCTGGAGCAACAAAATCAAGGCGGAGACTCCGTCTCAAACAGGTGAGATCAACAAACTCCTATGGATTGATTGAACAGAGCATCCTCTGTTTTCTTTGCCTTAGGCTTGTTCTCGTTTCTTATGGCCTAGCTTAAGATAACCAGAGCTACTATGGAATCCTCAGCATATTCGTGAAGTCCGATAAGGCCAGACATAAGTGTATACATAGAAATTGTTTGTTTCACTCGCCAATGTATTAGAGTTGATCCTGGAAACGTATTGAGTGCATAGGTGTGAACTCAAAGAGTGCCGGTGAAGACGACCCGAGCGGCTCGAGTGCTAGCAAGATCTCGTCGGGGCCTACTACTCCCCGAAGCGAGACCGAGATCTTGCAGTCTTCCAATCTAAAGAGCTTCAGCTTCAGCGAGCTGAAGGCCGCCACAAGGAACTTCCGCCCGGACACCGTACTTGGGGGTGGTGGCTTCGGCTCGGTGTTCAAGGGTTGGATTGACGAGCAGTCGTTCGGGCCTACTAAGCCTGGGATGGGCATGATGGTCGCAGTGAAGAAACTTAACCAGGAGGGGTTGCAAGGCCACAGGGAATGGCTGGTGAGTCCTATATATATGTAACCTCTATCTAGTCCTGGCTAGTAATAATTGATATGTAACATCTACAATACCGTTGATCAACTGTATATCGACATTTTAGGCGGAAATCAACTACCTCGGACAGCTTCACCATCCTAATCTGGTGAGGCTGATCGGATTCTGTCTTGAGGACGAGCAGCGCCTCTTGGTCTACGAGTTTATGACACGGGGAAGCGCCGAGAATCATCTATTCAGGCGTAAGTGTTTCTTTTCAGGTTGCTGAGGGGATAAGTCACTTCTTTCAATGCTCTTACGGAAAAATCCATGGGATGTTTCCATGGAACAGGTGGATCCTACTTCCAGCCCCTTTCCTGGAGTCTCCGAGTCAAAGTCGCTCTAGGGGCTGCAAGGGGACTTGCATTTCTACACGACTCTGAACCCAAAGTTATCTATCGAGACTTCAAGACTTCAAACATTTTGCTCGACTCTGTATGCTACTCTTGAATTCTGCTGGATCTTCTTGCTTCTACATGTGACATGTTGACATGGGTATTCATTACTCTTTGGTTTCCATCGGCAGAATTACAATGCAAAACTTTCCGATTTCGGTTTGGCCCGGGATGGACCAACTGGTGAGAAGAGCCATGTCTCTACTCGGGTTATGGGAACCTATGGATATGCCGCTCCGGAGTATCTTGCCACTGGTAATATTTGTTTTAGTAATATCATCAATTAAATGGTACTCTGTTTTCTACTTGTTTGCCATGGGGATCTAGCGGGGCAAATTTCAAGTTCAGTAAAACCCCATAAGCTCATGGATCCAGCTACAATCTATATGCATAGATCGACCTCGGTGGTGACATTATGTCAAAAGATCCCTAGATCGACTGCCTGGGAATTTGAATGATTTGTTTCAGTTAAAAAACGCCTTTCAATCATTTCTCTTTCCATGCACTTTCACGCCATGGAGCCGTAGAATCTGTTCTAATGACTGATAATCACACTTCTTTTTCCAAGGTCGATTAACTGCCAAGAATGACGTCTACAGCTTTGGGGTCGTCCTCCTGGAGATGCTGTCAGGCAGACGGGTGATCGATAAGAATAGGCCTCCAGGACAGCACGACCTCGTGGAGTGGGCCAAGCCCTACCTCACAAACAAAAGGAGGGTCCTCCATGTAATGGACACCCGTCTCCAAGGACAGTACTCTCTCAATCAAGCCCAGAGGGCAGCCAATCTAGCCCTCCATTGCTTAGCTCCCGAAGGCAAGCTCAGGCCTAGCATGGATGATGTAGTAAGGGAACTGGAGCAGCTAAGCACCTTCAACGACCATAACAGTCACCATCACCAACCAAATGGTCGCCAAAGCTCATGTTCAAGATCTCAGAAGGATGCTAAACCAGGGTTGCTTGCTTATCCTAGGCCTTCTGCTTCCCCACTTTTTGCCTCGTCTGGAATTACCAGAATGTAGCTGTAGACATTTTATGGATTGAGTGATCGTTGAATTTTTCCTACATCGAATTGTATAGCTCCTCGTTTGGTCAAGACCTGCTGCAATTTCAGCCCAAAGTCTTGCTCAGATGGTTTATACTTATGCTAGAAACTGCGTTTCGGTATTTTTCACGTGATCCGAGACTTGACAGTTCTATTTCATAAATTCCCAACTGTTTCAGGTTAAAAGATCTATTTAAACATCTAAACAATGAGCTTAGCTTAAAAGACATGCGAACACTCGTCCAAGAAATATCTTTCCTTTCATTCCTGGCCTTTCTCGAACTCCAAATCAACAATGAGCGAGCAAAGGTCGATGGTGGTGAATTCACCAAGAAATAGAACAATATTCTTTACAAGAGCAAGAAGCATCTTCCAATAAGTCCAAGTGAATCTCACAGGAGCAGTGGCAGCTGAAAAACTTATTGCAGACGATCAGACTGCAGGGAGACCATCAACTGCAAACCTCGGAGCACAGCCCCTCAATCTGAGAATTGGTAGCACCACGCAATGTGTATACGTGGGATTTTCCACTGTCCGAGCATGTCAAGTTGAACTGGTTTCCTGATTGGCTTGTCTGCAAAGTTTGAAGGTAATTAATACAAACGAAACGACCTCCGGCACTTGCTATCACATTCTTCTAATGCAACCAGTTACTAAATCCTGATTAACACATACTTTTCTCTTCTTTTAATGACAGCATTGATTTCTTGTAGTGTCGGCCAAAATGGTCGAGATTTTCATCCATCTAAATCTAATCATATAATTCCTCCATATTCTGTCAAGAAGCAGCCAAAGTCCCAAAATTTCGCCGGCAGATAATTTTGAGAGAAACAGAGAGAGGGGAAGTATCCATTACAATGCAGAATGAAGGGCTTGTCTTGCAGCTCCATCTCGAAGTTGGGACACAGGACAAATAGTGGCACCAGGAACAATAATTGTTTGCGTTGACGCCTCGGAGGAGCATGATCAATCCCAGAGTAAACCTATCGTGAATCAAACAAATACATGTTTCAAAGCCAAACCCATGATTAGAAGTCCTATATACACAACAATACGGTAGTTGTAAATAGAGAACAAAGGTGCAGAGTATCGGCATGAAATACCCAGTGACCAAGACAATCAGAGAAACCACCCACAGCGTGCGCTGATACATTTTAAATTTAGGCCTAGCAGTAGATGATGTAAACCCGGGAGGAGTGTATTTCTGGGTGATCCAACTATATTGTGGACGGATCAAAATGATGAAACCAAGAAAGAATCCCGAAAGAAATCCTCCGATGTGAGCAAAGTTATCAACGTGTGGGAGAATTCCCACTGCCAAGTTGATTGCGATGACCACCAGCAGGGTCACAGATGTTGCTACCTGAACATAGATGTAGGACAGCATGTGATGGTTGCTGGGAATGGAATGGACAATCATGTGAAATCTGTGTACGCACTAGAAATCGGTGGAGTACTTTGTTAGAGTAGATTGTCCAATTAGTAATGAGCTCAGAGAGCATCCCACCAAGTAAACCGAAAAGTGCCCCGGAAGCACCAACAGAGATGTTTGACTGGATGAAAAGAGCCGACATCAGGCTTCCACCGAGACCTGAGATTATGTATAGCATCCCAATCCTCACTGGAACAGAACAACAAGAAGATTCATGAAGTTGTGAGCATTCGAAAGCTTATGCCATATCAATAGTTGTTTATCTCGACGTAAAGCCATTCGAGATACATACCGAACCCGAATTCTTGCTCAAGCCCAATACCGATAATTAAGAGAGACAGCATATTTGCCAGTAAATGGAGAAGTCCTCCGTGCAACCAAATGCAAGTTATCAGGAGCCAAACCTGGCGTCTGTCAACCACCTTGCTAACATCTAGAGCGCCCATCTTCAGAAGCCTAACACGACCGGCTTACATGAGACTTACAGCGGTTCAGTAAAAGGGGATACGACGATCAAGTAAACATCAATTTAACGTCTTACGTGGAAGAGGAAGGACCGAGAAGAGGGTTCTCCTTGAAGGGCTGAAAGGAGAGCCTCCCGAGGAACTTCGCGATGCAATGGACCGAGTTCTTGGGGCAGGCGTTCACATACATGGTGATCACGAACACCGTGGTGTTTGCGGCGACAAAGCAGGGGACCAGCCAAGGAGCCCACTTCTTGAAGTGCTTGACCTCCCGGTAGACGACTGGAGTGGGGGAGGGCGTGGCGACGGCAGAGGGAGGCGGGGTGTCGATATCCACTGGGTGGATGATGTTGTTGCTGTGTATCCTCCACGAGCTCGTCCTCACCTGTTGGATTTCGCCGGACGAGGAAGAAGGAACGTCTCCAGCCATTTCAAGAGGAAGAACAGCTTTAGCTTAGCTGCTATGGAGTTGAGTTGGGATCATAATCCAACAGAGTGAAGTGTGGGAGAAGGAAGGAGCTGGAAGGGTTGAGTGGGTCAACAGTTTTGCGGGAAGCTTTTGGAGTCGTTGGTGGATGAATTGGCGGGTACACTGATGCCCGTCGCTGCCGACAATTTGCCGCTAAAAGCGGTTATATTTTATTTTATATATAATAATAAACAAGTCCTTCATTTTTGCCCCTCCGGTGGGCTGCCGTTGCCACCGGCGGTGGCCATGCAGACACGTGGAGTTTCACTCGGTCGTCTGATCCCCATGAACTTCCCGAACAAACTCATAAGAATCAATTAAATCATCAATGTCATTAATTAATAAATATATTGACAAGGACGACATTTTGCCTTTTCTCGTTTTTCTTTTTTATACTATATATGCATCAGGACAAGCACAATAATCCATTGGCAGTTAAAATCGACAGCGGTTCTTGTCCGCATACAGAGGTAAACTATAAGTGTTACGCATTCATCAGCTAATATGAAGTTATCGGCCCCATCATTCATGCGAAGTAAACGTGATGATTTATCGCAATACGACCAGTCTGGATTCGGCACTGAATAAGTTTTTGAAAGTCCATTAACTTACATCATATGGCTTCAGTTGCGCGTTACAAAACATTAATCCGACCGACCAATTAGGTTCGAGCATGTGTCTTAAGAGATGTTAAGTGCAGAGTCATGGGGTCAATGGTTTTCACGAGGAAGGCAAGAAATGCCAATATGAGAAGCGTGCTTGGTGCTTGGGGGACTGTTCTATGAAATCTCTAAGGGCTTGAGAGTTTGGCTTTTGAGTTCATAGTTGCTCCTTGTATTGCTCTCACATTGGGCTGTGTCTGTTCATGGCCTGCGTGCGTTCTTTTTTCTCATTTGACCTGTGTACCTACTCCGGCCTGTGACCCTCGTTTATTCGGCCTGTGAGCCTCATTTATTTGGCCTACGAGCTCATTCTTGTCATAGTAGCCCATGTGTAATGAACTTATAAGTATTTTGATCGAATATAAGAGCAATACTTGCGAATAAAAAACGGAAAAAAATCCGACCAACCAATCAACATGTAACCTGGTGCCATCATGATCGCGTATCTTTATTCCTCGTACCTTTTACCGAAAAGCAAACAAAACATGACCCGGATATTTTTATTTTTTATTTTTGTGACGTGTGTCCGTGTGTGATTGGGGAAACATTTTATAAGAGAGTTTATGACCGTTGCGGGTGGAGTACATGTGATCATGGAATAAACAAATGTCCTAAGTAAATGAGAAATAATTGGTGCGGGAGACCAATTTTCTATTCCATTAGTCCATAAGATGATGCTCCCCAGAACCATCTCCATCAGGGTGAGAACTGAGAAGAAGACGAGCTCAGTCAACAGCTGCAACTTCTTACTTGCCGGGTCATCCTGCACCGTCGATGTGCAGTTGGTTTTATCACGAGGTACGCTCAATGCCGGTGGATATAGTAGCTTTCACTTGTCTGTCTTTTGAGTTTGATTCTAGCCATTATGGCTTGCTGAGTACTTTCAATTGAGGCTCGATCGGTCATCCTGTCAAGGCAAGAGATCAAATGCAAAGATCTTGATTGAGTACCGAGACGTAGGAGAGAACCGATGGCATTGTTTTTGTTTGTTTGGGGGATTGAGTGATGGTGATCTGATAATTCTAAATAGAAGCAAATGAATTAAACTGCTTGTAGATTTGAGACTAGCAATCTGATTGGGTTGCATGATTATATGGATTGTCCCCAAACTGGAGCATTTCCGATAGTCGGTGACGGATCCATGTCTGTCAACATGAAGAGAATTGGCACCGGACAGAGTTTCAGTACATTCGAGGCTGATGGCAGCTGCAGAGAACTCCAACATATTCCACAGAAGCCAACCTCAGACAATTCGATGCAATGGTCAAGTCAGGTACACAAGCAACATTGTTCAGAAGACAGCGATTTCCCGGACGCTGTCCTCAGATACATTAATCAGATCCTCATGGAAGAGGACATAGATGAGGAATCACATATGCTCCAAGACTCCCTGGATCTTCAGATGGCCGAGAAATCTCTGTACGAGGTTCTGGCACAAAAACATCCTCCTGCACCTGAAAAGAGCCAAACTTTCAACATTAGTCAAAATGGAAAATATCCAGATGACAATTTCATATTGCAGCAAGATACAGGATGCGTAAGCATTAGCGTCAATAGTTTGGGTCAGAGCTCAAACAATTGCAGCGCAGTATGTGGTGTTACTGTTTTGAGCACATCTCAGTTGTCTCACAGCTCTTCCAATAGTAGTCTACTTTCTACAGTCAGTAGCATATTGGACTATCAAGGTTGTTTTCAACCAGTGCAGTTTCCCCGGCAGTACAACTGGGGGACAAATGAGGTTGGTGATGGTGACTTCATTGCGAATAACAATGATGAGCACTGTACTGATCCACAAATAACTAAGCAATTAACTCAGGGCAAAAATGGAGCAACGAGTATGGAATTCCTTGAACAAGAAAAGCAGAGCTCAGAGGAGAACCTCTGCAGTGGAGTAGGAAGAAGGAAGTCCCATGGAAGAGAAGAAGAAATGGGAGGAGAGGAAGAAGAGAGAAGTAGAAAACAAGCTGCAGTTTATGCAGACTCTGAATTACGCTCGGAAGCATTCGACGCCGTGTTGCTCAGTAGTGGTGGGGAAAATCTAGCCCGTCTCCTGAGTCTCCGTGCATCCCTGAAGGATGGAGTAAGCAAGAATTTGCATTCAGTAGAACAGCCCAAGGGATCCAATGCCCGAAGAGGCCGTCGGAAGAAACAGAAGGAACAGGAGTTGATGGATGTAAGAGCTCTTCTTATCCAATGTGCACAAGCAGTTGCCAGTAACGATATTAGAAGCACGAATTCACTGCTAGGAAAGATCAGGAAGTATGCCTCTCCTTTCGGTGATGGGACCCAGAGACTGGCTCACTTTTTTGCTGATGGGCTCGAGGCTCGTTTGGCAGGCACAGGGAGTGATATATGCAGAGGGCTTATTCGTAAAAGAAGAGTGGCTTCGGAAACGCTGAAAGCATACCAGCTTTACCTTGCAGCTAGTCCATTCCAGAGAATCTCAAACATAGTCTCCAACAAGACTATACTGAAAATAGCGGCCGATGCAAAGACGCTCCATGTCATAGATTTTGGCATTCTTTATGGTTTCCAGTGGCCCACCCTCATCCATCACCTCTCTCGGTGGCCTGGTGGGCCACCAAAACTTCGGATCACTGGGATAGACCTGCCACAGACCGGGTTCCGCCCAGCTGAGCGGGTAGAGGAGACAGGCCGTCGACTGGGAAAATATGCTGAGGGCTTTAATGTGCCATTTGAGTACAATGCTATTGCAAAGAAATGGGAGTCCATCGAAGTGGAGGAACTTAAGATAGACAAGGAAGAGGTTACTATAGTCAACTGCATGTACCGATTCAAGAACTTGTACGATGAAACAGTCATGGAGAACAGTTCGAGGGACATTGTTCTCAATCTTATCAGAAAAATCAATCCCACTTTATTCATCCATGGCATCGTTAACGGAACCCACAATGCCCCTTTCTTTGTAACCAGATTTCGAGAAGCACTGTTTCACTTCTCTGCTCTGTTTGATATGCTTGACATAATTGTTCCCCGAATAAACCAAGAGAGGATGCTAATTGAGAGGGATATGTTTGGGTGGGAAGCTTTGAATTCTGTTGCTTGTGAGGGATGGGAGAGAGTTGAGAGACCAGAGACATACAAGCAGTGGCAAGTCCGTAACTTAAGGGCAGGGTTTGAGCAGGTTCCCTTGGACAAGAAAATCGTAACATTTTTAACCGACCGGGTCATGACAAGCTACCATAAGGATTTTGTGATGGATGAAGTTAGCAAGTGGCTTCTGCAGGGATGGAAGGGTCGATTTCTGTATGCCCTTTCTACTTGGAAACCAGCTTAGGGAACTGCGAGGAAACGCTTTACTACTTTGAGTAGGCCTTTCTTTTGCAGCCTCTCACTGGAACATTATGATAACCAGGATACTTGAGGGCTAACAGTAAAATGTTTTAGATAAGCCAGTCTTTCCCAAGCTCATGATGCGGTTCAGACTAGGAAGTACTGACATGTATGAAAAGATTGATAGTTTTATTACCTTTTTCTGATTTATGCAGAAAACCCAGCTCTCTAGTTGTAGTGAGGAGTTTTACTACTCTCTACTGGTTGATCACCGATGCTTCACACTCAAATTCAAAATCGGGCTGTTACTTTGGAAAAGAGGGCTTTGAAATCCTTCGTTGGAGTACCATCACCTTCAGGTTTTGAGGCCAAATCAAGTGCCTTAAATTTTGCCTCCTCAAACAGCAGAGCCTATCCAAATGAATACATATTGAATGTCCCATCATTAGTACGACAAAATTTTTGGGAAGAATTAGAACATGCATGACAAAGGAGAAATTCATCACCTGAATACAAACTTCTGCCACATCAGCCCGGGCAATGGTTCTTGTTTGTGTTTGAAGAAGTTCATCGTCTTTTCCCACAAGCAACTCACGGATTCCCCCGACTGTATCTTGCAAGCCTCCTGCCCTGGATCAGGAATGTAGGATAATGTCAATTCACAGGTCATTGAAGGAACATATAGAAAAGAAAGAGATAGCATATGTACATGATCTTTTGCCTAGGGATAAGTCCGAAATGGAGGGCCTAAATTAGTCATTATCCTGGTCAGTTTTTACCTTATAATTGTGTAAGGAATGCCAGAATCAGACAAGTACTGCTCAGCCTTCCGCTTCCAAACCAGTATATTCCCATTGCCTATGTTGTTCAAAGGGTTTTTAATATCTGTTCCACCCATGGAGCCGACCAACACGATTTGCTTCACCCCAACAGATTTAGCTGTACATATCCTTCACATATATGAGCAAAACCAGACAAAAGAATAACACAAAGAGACACAGAACCTAAGAATAATGGAATATGACCTGCATCAATTTGATTCTTCTGCCCTATCCAGTCCACCTAAAAGCCAAAGAATACCCATCAGCAAAAGAGAACATAACTCTTAGGCCTTCTTGACAGACCAGCATCGGGAAACATATGTAACCTGCTCAGGAAAGGCTCCTTCTTCGAAGTAAAACTCGGGCCTTTCACCTTTGCTCGGATCAAACCCAGGTTTCATCTTGGGAACCGCACTAGTTAGGATTATGAGAGCATCAATGCCTTGGAATGCCAGAACAATACTGCCAGCATCCCTTATGTCTCCAACATGGAGATCGTCAGCATTCCCGATTTTCTCCTTGCTCTCTTGTGTTCTTACTAGACCTCTTGCGGTGAACTGGCCCGATCTCTCCTTTAATTTCTCGTAAACTATTTGACCTGCACAAGTTATGAGCAATAAACAAGTTTAGAAGCTCAAGTCTTCCATCTCGAAATGCCGAAATCTCCGCACTCTAAAGCAGATATTTTTACAGTAGTCAGCAGCTAATCAAGAACTGCAGAAAGTTTGTAACTTTGAAATGCAAAAGCGCTCTCCTCTCCTGGTTCGTGAAATTCAATTCCAACGAAGGAGCAGTCAACTCCAGAGGCAGTAAGCAGGATAATTAACACAGCTCACCGGTTCGGCCGCCGGCGCCGGTGACGAGGACTGTGCTCGGAGGGGAATCCGCCGCTGCAGCGGAGACGGATACCGCGAGCTTCTGGAAGCCCTTCCTCCTTTCAGATTCCCACGAAGTGAAACCAAATGAGACGGTTGAATACCCTCCGAACCTTCTAAAACTGCAAGCGGAGGACGGAGCAGAGGAGAAGACCGACGGGACACGTACTGACGACGCCATGGCAACTACAGCTCAGTAGCACGAAGCTGCTAACATCCGTCGGCCTAGCCGTCAATCGGAGGTTTTTCCGTTATGTTGGATTTTTGCCTTATCCAGTACGATGCTGTGTCACCTTATCCCCTCCGGTCTCCCGCCACTCGCCGCGAGACTGTCACGTGCCGGTGCGCTCGTCCGCGGTTGTGTTCGTGTACAATGTTCCGGTCCTCATGCGGACACTCGAGTCTCGCGTCAATTGTATTGATTGATATTAAAATTTTTTACCATGATTAGTAATTAATGATTAGGTATAAGTTGTCGTGTGGTAGATTAGAAAATCCACTTATACGCAATTATATCGAGTTGGCTCCTTTTCGCGTGATGGCATATTGTCCTAGAGTGATCGTAGGTAATGTTAGGCAATGTAATACGAATTACAACTTGTTCCGTTGATGATCAGTTTCAAATATCCACATTGCCATTGGTCTTGACATCATATATATATATATATAAAAGTATGATTTGAATTCTATATTCTCGCGACTGTGATTCGTTTCGTTATTTTTTATTATATTTTTAATAAATTCATTTTATTCATAATATATTATATTCAACTTTTGATAAATAAACGAACGAAAATAATAAGTGTGTTCACATTACTATTAACATTTATATTACTTAACGATGAAGTAAATAATATTAATATGTATGTTTATTTTTCTATAACTTTTATAACAAATTAATTTTCATGAATTTAGTTGTAAAATTGATTGGTAGCATACTCGATCAAGCGGATGATTTTTTCGCGTACTACGTACTCCATTCTACCATTTTGAGGCAAATATTTGGATCTATTATAGCATAGTCTTTTAGAATTTAGGGTATTATGGGTACATGCGGATTTTATATTAACCATACTTACATTTTTTTATATATATTTTAATTGAAAATTAATAAACTTTAATTGATTTTGTCATATTTACTTAGTTGAAAGTTAAGTAATGTATAAATTTCAAATTACTTTCTATAAATTATAAAAATGTATTGTTTTTTGCTGCTTACCAAGCACGTCTTAACTTTGACATAGTTCAAGAAGAAGGATTACTAGCTTCATTAATTGCTTCAGTTTAATTTTCACGAACTACATAACATTAATTATCCTATTAACTTAAAAACGATTAATGTCACATAATTTTTTCCCATTAACTATTCTATATTAGCTTAAATGTCGCAATAAAAAAATTTCATAATAACATTATTAATGACTGTGCGTAGCACGGGCCATCACCCTAGTGACAATATATAAGTTGAGAATGATGTAATGCCACGTTAAGGGGTTAGACCTGACTATTGCCTGAACTAGACCGGGCTTGGCCACAGTGAAGCTGGACCAGACGAACTCGAAATGGAAATGGCCCAGGGATGGGCCTGAGCTGCTTACCTGGCTGACGTTTTGATTTCATATTCTTGGAAACTTAGGACGGCAATTTACTAATCTGTATGTAAATGATATATATATATATATATACACATTTATATTATTGCTTATGGCGAGATTATACAATAGCCCGTACATAGAAAAAGTTGCAGGAAGCTGCTTAAGCCGAGACAAAGGTCTCGATGACAGCTTTGCCAGCGTAACCGGCTTTCGGTGCCTTTACTCCAGCCTCCCAGAGCTCCGGCAATGCCTCCTTAAGGTTGTGGATGCTCTCAAGCGCGTGATCGGCCCCTTTCACCCTGTGGGATGTGCCCACCTGCACGGATTCGAGAAAGCCACACAGTTAATTTCAAAATCAATCTTTTTGCTGCATTGAAATGTTACTTGGATTAAGACAGTGATGACTGACCAGAACGGTGTGAAGACCGACTCTTTTCCCGGACTGTATGTTGCGGACACTATCGTCAAAGAAAATCTGGAATGCCAATTAACTATTAGTTCAGTTGCTTGCACTTGATATAAATGCGCATGTTTTCTCTTTCCAATTAAAACACGAAAGATTGATCTATCACCGTTCTCTGAGGGTTGATGTTGGCAGCCTCCAGGGCCCTCTCAATGGCAGCCTCCGACGGCTTGCAGACAACTGGAGTCCTTGGCAGTCCCAAACTGGCCGGCCTGGGGCCGGAGAAATGGCTGACTATGTCGAAAATCCCAGGGCTGCTGCTCCTGTCAGCGGTCGTCACAGGGGTGGTTCTTGCTGATGACCCCGTGAATTTGAGATCATCATCATCATCATCGGAGACGGCGTGCTTGTGGCTGGGGTTCAGTGTCTCGAAGCAGGTGATCCCCTCAAAGCAATCTTCCAACCCGAGCCTGCTCAGTACTTTTGCAGCGTGAACCTTGTCCGCGTTTGTGAATATCTGAGAGTAAAATTTACAGTCAAGTTATGGACTGTGCCATGGAACAGAACTCCTGCATTCTACCATGTACATACTAATGGAAACGGTATGAGCCAGTTATGGATTGTAGACAACTAAAGTTGCAGCAAATTAACCGATATTTTTATGGAAAACCAGGGAGGAGAAATTATAGTTCGAAATAAACTTTTAGGTGACTCACAATCTTCCGATGCGGTAGGCTAAGCAGAAGGCTTCTCAGCACAGGATCTGGTTTCAAGTTCTCATATGGCAGTCTTCCGTGAACGAAACTGCGAAGCAGGCAATTAGAAGAAACTTCAGATTCAATTTTCATAGCTGAATGCAGGTGAGAAATGCCTCAATCAGCTTATCTATCTTTCTCAGCAAAAGATAGTTCCCGTACCTGTGGTACTCGTCGTAGTCGAAGTCGTAGCCGATTGCCTGACCATGGAAAACCAATATTATCAGGCCATATCAACTTGCCATACAGTAATATATTAATTTACAAGGGAGGGGAAGAGGACTGAGGGAGACCGACTAGCAGAAAAGAAAGCCAAGAACATACCCGTAGACCGGCCATTGTTGTCCCGTAATTCTTGTACAGCAGGTAGCACAAATCATCTAGTTTACTCCTCTCGATTCCCAGTTTTTCGATCAAATAATCTAAACAAAGAACTCTCCGTTTTAATACATCCGCAAAGTTTAAATGAGTTTTAGATGAATATGAAATACTCTTCACATGTAGGCGATGGGCATACCCTGAATGTTCTTGAGGCACTCCTTGGCAATCCCGGCACTGAGAGGGTAAAGGGTGTCATCTAAGTCTGCAAACAGATGAATTAATTAGTCGAACATCGGTAGGTTGTTTCGATGAAAGTGAAATAGTTTTTACTGTATGGAAAACGAACTAATATACGCACCAAAGAGGAGGCAGTCATACTTCGATCTACCGGAGAACTCCATTGGGATCAATGAACCTTCCACAGGAAATGCAGAGGAGTGAGCCATACTATATATATGTTCCATGAGAGCTTATGGGGAAGAAACCCAAACAAATTATAAGTTTGTTTGCGGACTCAGTTCAAAGCCCAAAAGTAGCAAGCAAAAGGTCCAAATTAATAAGCATTTTCCATGGTGGCAGTGAGTCCATGCTTCTGCTCATAAATTGTCAACTTCACAGTGCCACATGCACGTCGAAATAAAATCAGATAATTTTTCCGCATCGTGTGTACGCTATCCATCGATCCATAAAATGCAGGCACATTGTTGGTGTACAGACTGTTTTGAGACCACAAACTGTGACTGGATTTATTGTGATAGCTGGAACAATGTCCTCCATGAAACTTATCGACTCTTATTTTGTAAACAAGAATAGGCAAAAAGCTACAACTAAATATGCCAATCAATTCTACAGAAAAAAACGACAATCGATAGCGAAGTGTGTTGGTTCAAGTAATTCGGCATTTGTTCCGCTTAAGCAAGGTCTCGGGTTTAAGTCATTGTGAATACAGAAAATCAATGCTCGAAGAGCTTTATCCCTTAGTAGACCGATCCGGTTCGACTTGATTAATTGAGGCGTAATTGGGTTTCTGGATACAAGGGTTCATACTGAAAAAAAAAATGATTAGGCGGCCTTCAACTCTAATTGATAATTAGGCCCTTAATCCTCCTTCCTTTTTATTTATTGAATTTAGCTGGCAGATTAATTTATTAATTAAACAGAAAATAAACCAATTTTTTCCTTCTTAATTTACTCTCCGGCCATATTTGTAAGCTTCTAACGATAACCAGCATATAATTTGTAGTATCGAGAGGATACAGCATGGTGCTGAAAGATGTGTTAAATATGCAGCAAGACGAAATGAAGAACTTGTTCAATATCAGTCGGATTGAAAATTGCTTAATTCCTCCGGTTTATTTAACGGGTTTTTATAATTAAACTAAAATTCCAAAAAATGGTTGAATTTTGGCTTTTTTTAAGAAAGAAATCAGAATAAAAGGAGGACCAACATCGATCGGATATGATTAAACTACTAGCATTCAAAACCGATTTTGGGAATTTGCAAATCAAATGAAACCGACCAGGTACTAATTCAATTAGGAAAATATATATATAGCATACCGGACTTAACATCGATGAACAATGCTGAAATTGTTGCAAAGAACAGATAAGTGCTCAGAAGAAGAAGGAGGAGGAAAAGAGGGGGAAGGGGGGGAAGAAGACGGTGGGGTGCGAGGGTTTAAATAGGCAGCACATCCTAATACGACATGCATGCATCGTTTTCATTAGTCAATGTCGTGTGAAGTATTTATAAACTATGCATAGGATTAGTTTAAGTTGATCACGTTTGATTGATCTTTTGGAACAAGCAACAGACAAGCATGAAAACGGCCCCTTCATCCACAAAATCAAAATATTCCAAGGTTTGAACCTACTAATGGAGTCTTGGTCTCCATCTGATTGAGTTTCACAAACTATTTTGAACATTGAAGTACACACACCTAATATGCCACGGAACCGCGTAGGGAGGTTGACGCACCTAGAAACAGCGTAAAATAGCCACGACACTCTCATAACATCGGAATTGTGACAACCAGTCAAACATATGCCAATGCCATGAAATTACTAGCGTCCATATGAAAATTTTGCTGAAATTTTAAATTTAAAGCAAAGGGGGCTTCTTAAATGGCAAAATGTAAGATACCAAATGTGTGTTGTGCACTGAAATATAATAGGAAGAGTGGACACCTATGGCGACTCCTTTTCCTAGTGCAATCCAGTTTGATCCAACTAATATGTGTGTGTAGGGATGTATGTATGTATGTACGTGATGTGTTGTTTTTAAGGAATTATCATTAATCTTATCAAACTAGAAAAGTCTATTCTTTCTCCCTTTTCTCTTTTTTTGGTGAAAAGAAAAGTCTATACAGTTTACTCTGATATATATCGACATAGATGGGCTTGCTGATTTATTGTTTTTGGATTAAAGCGAATTCTAAAGAAGATGCGTGTTTATGTCGAATTTTGTACGTGGGAGTGCGAAAACAAAAGTATATGGCGATCCTTCCATACACAGGAGCTCGGAAAAGGTATATTATCCTTGTATCGAATTGATTGATTGCAAATTTGGCCCCATTGGAGTCCAGCAAAATTCAGTTCATTTCTTATGCTAATTATTGGCATTTTTTTCCACGTCATGCAAAATCAATTATTAGGGTTTCTCGGTCAAACTAATGAAATGAGACGTATGCGCTTCTACTAAATATTCTGCGGTGTAAGTACATGACCGTTTCCAAAGCTTTGATTGCATAACGACGTACACATATCCTGTAATAAAAGAATTGTACCATTAAACTATATAATACTTCCTTTTTTTTTTTGCTGGGTAATATAATACTTCCTTTTGATAATGAGATCAATAGCACCGAGGGTAATTATACAATACTTCCTTTTAATAGGTGATTTCGTGTACCTGATCGATTTACATTTCCCGGCATGCATTCAGAATATATATATATATATATATATATATATACGTGCTGGTGCTCTAATTATGAGCTAGCTAGTGAACGCCGAAAATGGTGTCTTGATCAATTGCGACAAGTCTTTGGTGTTGTGTTATCTAATGGATGCCCACCACCGGCTCCCACCATAGCTAACGTGTGACCTCCATTTTGCTTGCAGTTGCACACTTCTTGCCAAATGAAAGGGACCGACCTAGCATGAAGACCGTGAAGGAAGTCGAATGTCAAAAAGGAAAAAATGAAACATATTTTAATATTTGTTCAAATAGGGAAATAGCCCGCTGGACTCTCAAGAATTGATATTTAATTACATATAAATAGTACACGAAATTACATTATATATATGAGAAATAAAGCAAAACTGGGATGGAAGAAGTTGGCCTTCATTTTTCTTGTTTTAGTTTTCGATTAGGAAAAAAAAGACATTTCCAAATATGTTACTATAAACTATATATCTCTTAGACAAATCTTTGCCATTCACACCATGACGGTGGCTAGAGATATGTATATCTTTCACAAAAGATCAATTCATGAATATATTTATAATATTTGGAATATCTTATTTATATATTAAATGCCTATGTGCCAATTAAAAATCAGTAATAATTGTGGGTTTTATTAGATTTAGATGGCTTTAAGTTCCGTTAGGTGAGGTAGGGTTCTTCTTCTGGTCATTGGAAAGCAACAGCAACGGTGATTTTCAATAGCGAATGTGTGTGGAAAGCATCTTCAAAGTAATTTTTTTTTATTAATACCATATTTAAAGCACAAACGAGAGCGAGAAGGGATTATTAATTCAGACATAGATATATTCAAGCAATTTGCACATATATATGCAGTTTAATTATTATTTCCCTCGATTGATAACCCGTCGAAATATACGATATATATTTGGGTTTTAGACTCTGCTGTTTGTGTTCTTACTCCAACCGCATCTCATGATCTCAAGCTCATTAAGCCATAAAATATATTAATAATCAATAACATATATATTATATGGTGGGATGACACTACGCAGTATTTTATCAATATTATACAATCAATTATGACAGCTAGCTCTAGCATATATCCTACCCCATGAACACCCGTTGTCCTTACACATTTATGAGTTTATTGAAACTCTAATTCCAACTACTTAAACTAATGATGAAACTATATAATGCTTTTCTCGATTAACTCGTTTAGTGCCATATTTATACCGATGTCGTAAAACTGATCGGTCGGATAATCTGGAGACCAAGAGACGGAAGAAGGCGAAGTCGGAGGTGAAACTGAAGGCCGATGAGATGATGCAAATGTACTGTTGCTGGTCCTCCTGGGGCACCTTATCATCCAAGGCACCACGTCTTCAAGCAAGCCCATCCCTTCTTCCTGGGCCGGGCTTTCCGGTCTTTCCTCCGGCAGGGTGGGGTTCGGTCCGTCTTGGACGGGGCTGGGCGGTCCATGGGCCTCTTCCACTTGCAGATGGGCTTTGGGGGCCTGATCTGTTCCAGTTTGTGGGCTGGTCTTCTTGGGCTTCTTTACGGGAGGGTCGACTGGTTGGTTCGGGCCGAGGAGGAAAAAGGGGTAAGCGAAATGAAGGTGGAGCCCTTCGTAGGTGATGATGAGGGTGTCGGGGTCCTCGCTGCACCTCTCGACCTGTTTCTTCGCGCTACACCTTGGGTTCGTGCACTTATAGTAGCTCCTGTTTCGAATTACGGCACAGAAACTTTATGAGCTGAGTCAATTCGATTGCATCTGTATCTGATATTACTTATGACTGCAACAATTTTAAGTATATATATTAGCTCATGATAACCTTCTCCGTGTCCTCCTATATTCACTATGCAGCCCCTAACCTAGTGACGGGAGGCATGGCATATAATGCGAATTTGACAACATGAACGGACAATTATTCCATGAGAACTATAGCTTGGGAGGATGTATGGGTAACTAAATACATGTTGTAAGATAATTAAGAAGATACACTTTTTTCACCGAGATAGTGTCAATATCAGCAAATTACAGAGATAAGAATTTACTTTCGGACCCTAAATTGATGAAGTAGAAAACTGTAGATTGAGAAGCTGACTTTGCGAGCGCTCGCTATACATATAGGTACTAAATTATGTTCCGAAAGTACTGCTGTATATAAACCCTACTTATACTCCAATTGGGGTTTGAGAGCTCCATATGATTACGTATATGAGTTATAGTACCTCGGGTTAGGGCTGTTCTTAATGGATTTCTGCCCATATTTTCTCCATTTATAACCGTCGTCCGTCATCCCGTTACTGCCACAGCTCTTAATCCTCAGCGTATACTTGTTCTCAACCCTATTCATTCCCCTCTGGCCGAACCATGCACCTCTACGGAAATAGTAAACAAATACAAAAATTACATTTGGTATATACATATACTTGACATAATTATTAAGAAAAGAAAATGCAGATAACTCACAGCCAGCTCTATATAACATATAAAATTATGGAGGTGGAAAACGGAATTTGACTGACAAAATTACCTGGGCTGCTGCGAAAAGGAGTGATCTTCATTGTGATGTTTATTTTGGGAGCTGAAGAATAGAGCATTCTCTATATCCTGGATTGTCGGCCCGGAGTAGACAGTGGAAATGAGCCTCTTGATGGTCTCGTCATCGGATGGGACAGACTGGGATTGATGACCTTGCAACTCCAGGGGAGCGAAGAGCGGAGAATCATCGTGGAGGAGCTCCCTCACGAGATCGTCCTCAGAGTACTCCCCAAAGCTCATGTCTTCACTTTCCTTTAATTAGTTCTAATTATCGATCAACGACCACTGGCTGTGTATTGACCTAATTATAAATCATACCATGCACGATCAATTTATGGGAATATGCATTGAATGGTGAAGTGGGGATAGGTGGATTATAATTGGATTTGAAGCTTGGGGATAAGAAGATAGGAGGAGTGAGAGGGGAAGAGGTTTAAAGGGATGAGAAGGGGATGAGTGGGAGGATCGATCAGTGGAGCAGATATGAAGAAGAATAAGAAGAAGAGGAGGAGATCGAATAGAAGTTGTGACGTCTACGGGTTCGTTGTGTCCTATTCTATATTGACTTTTTTTTAAGAAAAATTATTTATTTATTTTTTATTTTTTAAAGGTTGGAAAAAGCATTTTGCATTTACATGAGACATGTTTTGGCTGTCGAGAGAGATAAGGTTTTGTATGTATTCCATTTTGACTTCCACGAGAATTCCAAGCCCTGTCAACTGCTGCTGTGTGTTGTTAGTGTTTGTGTCTTCATGCGTGTGTGTGGGATCAATCCATCACGTTCCTGACTTCTCCTTGCAATCAGAAGGCAGTAAAAAATTCATTGTGCCTCTCTGTTACCTCCCAAGAAAGGGCAAAAAAAAAGAGTTTGATGTAGATCAGATTGAGAAATTACCGAGAGGAGAGAAGACGATCGAACTAAAGCAATAAGACATGCCAAATTCATCTTCTTTTTTTTTTTAGAGATCATCAGAATATTACAAGTTCTACTTATTTTATTATCTTTCATCAGGCCGGGAAAAGAATTTATTTTGGTACTTTTTCTTTAAGATTTCAGAATTAATACAACTAATGTAGTATTCAAAATTTTCTTTTTTTCTTTTTTATATACTTTTGATGGGAATAGCATCAAATGTATATAAGGTGGACCAACCCTAATACATCGATTGGACCCATATTTCAACTTAAGGGAAGAGTCAACCACTAAAGTAATATTAATTTTCCAGAAAGAGGAGTTATATATTAATATATACATACAAGCATACAAGTATACATATTCACTCATGCCATCATCCTCTTGTCCTGACTACACTGAAATTTGTTCCAGAATAATCAATTAGATATACGGTTTATTAGTAGACCACCCGCATAGAAATTAATACAAAAGCTATAGAAAAGTTATGTATTGATAACTTTGGGAATAATAGAAAAACTAAATTTGTGTATGAAAATGGCAAAAGAACCCTAGCTAGATGTATCCAAAAAAGGAAAAAGAAGAAGGAATATATTAGTGTGGGAATAATATTTATTGTTACTTCAGATTATGATTCGTACCATTTATAAGTGAGGAAGGAAACCATAGTCCGGAATTTAAGATTCTAAAATTTCTTTAAGTTGTAATTAAGAGATAATGGCGGACGTGTGCTTAGCATCGTCATAGCCTAGCTAATTATATTTACTTGCCCGACACTCACTCCACGGCCGATGCATTTCCTACGCGCACCCTTGCAATGTCACATGACGATGAATCAACACGTTTACGAATATATATGTGTATATTCTGCATTTATATACATACACTTATAATTAAAGAGGAAAGAACTATTTACTTCACACATATCTAATTTGAACAGAATCAATTGTGTTACGTGATAAGATCACATGATATACAAACTAAACTCACATTAGTGTAGTACTGGCTATAATTGT
This sequence comes from Punica granatum, assembly GCF_007655135.1. NCBI lineage: Eukaryota > Viridiplantae > Streptophyta > Magnoliopsida > Myrtales > Lythraceae > Punica > Punica granatum. The sequence goes on from NC_045131.1 coordinate 1,854,804, forward strand.
TATATGTACGTTCTTCGTGTAAAAAAAAAGTGCTGAGGCATCGATGATATGAGCGAAAGATTTAGGACGACTAATATGCTAATTAGTATTAGAGGAAGTATTTCAAGATCGACAAAATGCAAAGTGGCTTGGATAAATCGAACTATCTTTTAACTCCGTACGGTTATTCCTCATGGGGAGATTAAATGCAACATAACCCAAAGTGCCAATGAACCTTAATTGCAAGCATGAAATTGAATCCATGTTTGGATAGGTAACAGCCAAGATCTAGTCATCCTTCCCCAGCTAGCTAATAATAATTAATTATGGTATTAATCTGCTCTGGCACACATTATTGTACGAGAGAGTGAAGTACAACCACTCCTCCAATTTGCACAAAAAATTTTCATCTCCATCATCAACCGAAAAGTAACCGAAGCAGTTAGCTTCGCAGCGAGGGAACCTCCTGGCATGTAGTGCCTTTGACTTTCGATAGAATCCAACCGACGTGGGGGCAAAAAAAAAAAAAAGACAGGGGGGGAAGGGGAGTTGACTGTCAGAGTGGGCTTAGGTTCAGCTACAGCGTCGTCGTTTTGCGGGGGGGGAGAGTGGGTAGTGGGCGCCGCCGTCGAGCATCCTGTGAACCTGAAACCGCTGTACGATTGTGACGAAAGTCAACCATTTATTAAACGGGGCCACCTGGCCCATGGTTGCCCGACACGTGTGTTGATTGCCCCGGCCCCACCACCCCGTGGGCCCCTCTGCGTCCTTCCGGCTGGCATGGATCACGAGGTTGAAGTGCACTGGGCGGGACTGCGCCCGACCCGAGGCCGACGGAACTGTCACCAGAGGGCCAATTCAGCTGGGCCGAATAAGATGGGCCGAATGTAGCTTCTTGAGGGCCAATATGCGTATTTTTTTCGAGGAGGGGCGCCGCTCTATGGGTTCAATACTAATCTGAACGCATCCATTCGCGAGCCCGCGGACGCAAGTTATACTCCCGAGCTAGCGGGCAATGCATGCGTGACGTCGTTGAGAGCTATGCTAGCTGATGAAATTAAATTTGTAATATGTGACCCGACGGACTTTCCTACTAGGCAACATGTGTGTACAATAGGTCGATAAAGAATTTTTGACTTCTTGCTCTTTGCTTGTTTAGTATAAATGGATAAAATGATAAAGGAATCTTACCTTGCGCGTATGTGCATATATAGTAACACACTGTTTGGTTTTGTAATCAAGATTTTAAAATTTAACTCTAACTTTAACTCTATTCACTATATAATAAAAATTAACAACACAATTATTACATTTTCATTTTTCTTCATTTTTTTAACTATTCAATTTATTTTTTAATACTAAATTCTCTCGATTATCAATTATTTTTTCTAAAATTCAACAACACAATCATTACTTTATCTCAACTGTTCATTACTTTTTAAACACTTTTTCTCATAATTCAACAATACAATCATTAAAATCCAATTAAAATCAAAATTCAACTCTAAAACCAAACACACCATAAGTATGCAGGGAGATTCATTAATTAATCCCGCTCTTACCATAAATAACAATTTCTTTGTCGATTTATTAATCCTTTCTTTGGCTTATTAATCACTTAATTTAGCATGGATCATTCATTAATTTGTGAGATTAGTGCAGTGGGGCCCACAACGGATCGATTCAATTGAGCTCGGATTCAAAAGGGCAGGTTTTCCCGCGCAAACACCGACCCCCAGCGAAGGTGATTTAATTAGCGCCGCAGATTTGAAAGGTGGGGATCAGTTATTACGCGGAGAGAACGTGGGGCCATTCCCCCCGCACGTATGACCAACCGACCATTCACTGACAGACACGTCGGCAACGGCCATGCTTGATTGGCTGTCACCTGCCTCGCACGACGGGTCGGTCCATCACCCCCCTACCTCCCACCTCCCACCTCCCCCGCGATGCAAACATCCCCCCAGACCCAATACCATGTCGTGTTTTCAAGCAAGTTTCTACTTTTCTTCCATAGAATTGGTGTATGTTCAGAGCAAACCCATCAAGCCGCTTCTGAATTCCCACTCATCGTGTCGGGGAGAGACGGAAACGATGGGAGTCGAAGAGACCGCGGCAGAGGAAGACTGTGTTACTCCGAAGCGCGGGGATTGCCGGATTCCTGAGAATTCGTGTTGTCCACCGCCTCCTCCGAGGAAGAAGCCGGTTCAAGCAATAAAGCAGGGCCCGCCGAAAAATGGGTACTTCCGGCCGGACGATCTTGACGCTTTGTTTTCTGTTAAGCCCAGCAAGGAAGGATTCTTGTAGCTGTTTGGTTCATGTTTAGCTTCCCTTCATAGGCGACTGTCCATCGTCGTAGGCTTTGTACAGAAGTTCTGTTTAGTCATCGTAGCCAGGGGAAATTCATTCATGCATGTTTTAACATTAGACAAACTCATTCGTTATATTCCGTGTGGATCTTCTCCGCATGGCGACTTCCTCCAAAACTCAATAAACAATTTTCACCATATCGCTGCTGGAACTCGTGTAGCCATCCTCGAGTCTTTGAAGATAGACGATGCTGGAAACTTCTTGAACTCTGGTCATCCTCAAGTCTTCAAAGATAGATGATGCGACAAGCGCAGGATATTTGCAGCTCAGAAGGTCAAAGACGATATAATTTCCATTTCCCGGGGCACGCTTAAGCCAGGTCTGAGAGGTCCAGATCAACTCTTAGCAGTGAAGCTAAGTCCATGGTCTTACCCAACCCCGATGGCTCCGTTTTTTCATTAAGATCCATGCAGATATCCCTTTCTTGCAATGAAGGGCTCAATGCGAAGAAAAATAGAGAAACAGCGTGCGCGAGAAGTTGGCCAAAACACCGCTCACCCTGGAACAAATCATTACATTCTGCAATAGTTATTTTGATCAGCACCGGGTCTTCTGGTGATACATGACCAGAAAATTAAAGCTTTAATGACATTTCAAAATTACATCATTTTCATATCTGAATCTCTGAAGGAAAACATCGGACATTAGGATAGTTAAAGAAGAAGTGAGCTTTCTAGTTTCCCTACACAACTAGGATCTGCCATACAATTCACACATATATACAAAGAACAATCAGCTTCACTGGGAAAAGCTACATCATAAGCGAGGAGAAGTACTCCTCGAATTCTTGATCAATGGTTGGTTTTCTAGGAGCACTCTGCGTCTCTGCACATTGAAGATAGAAATTACAAAATCGTCAAATTGTGACTAAAATTAATGGAGGGAGAAAAAGATCACAACGATGACGAGTAAAACGGCTTTTGTAGAGGGGAAGTTACCTTCATTCATGCTCAATTGCCCCGAAGAGAGAACATAATTACCTCGAATTAGCCCGAAAAATTCATCTTCCTCCTTAGCTGCACATTGCTGTGAGCAGTCATTTCCATACTCTGAGCAAGTGTATCCTAAATGACACCCGAATTCTAAGAGGTGTTCCTCGAGTGTCTCAGAGAATTGGGGTTCCTCATCAATATATTCAGATCTATGCTCTTCTATTCCAACAATCGATTTTCCTTTATCTTCACCATGATGACTAACAGTCAAACCATCCAAGTGGTTCTTATTATCCTGTGAAACAGGAAATTCCTGATTCGCAGATGACGTGGAAGGCCTATCATTGAACTTCTCATACTTAGTTTCCAAACTAGTTTCATCATGCACAGACATCTCAGAGTCGGCATCTTCAGTGAAGCTGTTGCTACCTTTTGCTGATTCAAACTGGGATTCAGGTTCTTCATAGCTGCTTCTCTTATCCCTCTTCTCGAAAAATTTGTTTCTAGGTAAGTCCACTGATTCTATTTCTGGAGTCTTATTCTCACAGGGGGCTAATACCGGGGTACTACAGCCTTGGTCCCAACACTTGTGCTTCGCTGAAGGCAAGTCCAACTGCTCAACTTCCAATTTCCTTTTCTTGTTTAAGTCACTAATGTTGCCGTAGAGGGCTTTAATGGCTTGAAAGCTGGAATTAGATGAAAAAAGTATTTTACTTTAGGCAAAGAGATATTACAGGCTGAAATTCTATTTCATGGTCGTCATTTTTAACTTTTTGACGATTCAGTTCAGGAGCAGTATAGAAGTTAAGTGTGAAGATAGAACCAATGAAATGGGTCCAAGGAAAATCTAATAGTAACGAGGCATTTTTCCTCCTAGTTTTCAACTTCAATCATGCTGACCATACCCAGCAGTTCTTTTCTTTTCTCCTCGCTAAGTAAACAAGCAGTTCTGGGAAGAGAAGTGAACTTATATTTGTCAGTGTAGAGGTTAGAGACAGATGTACTGAAAGTATGAGTAAGCAATTCTGGTGAGAACGTTTCGAACATTTCCTGCTATTAGAAGTGTTGTCAGGTTAGAAAGTACTTTGTTCATTTGGAGTAGGACTACAAACACAAATAACATCCAGTCAAATTTCTCATATGTCCAAAGTCTTATGTTATGACAACAAAACCAACATAGTTGAAGCCACCTTCAACACATTACGTAAGAATCTTGTTCCCCACCCACCAAACTGCGCTTCGCGCTTCTAATGATGAATTTTGAGATGAAAAAACATATTAGCGAGAGACAGAGAAGGATACGAGGAGTGAAGCATGAGGGTGCCTAAACCCTGAAGCTGAACCATTACGGGCAAAGCAATTTATCACCGAGGACGGAGAATAGTTAACCGTGTGATGTTGTCCTGCACACTAATCGACAATTTCTCATATTACCAGTTTAACAATTCAAAAAGGATTAACATCTAGCATTGAGTGATTTGTGATAGTATCAGATCCTGCAGTCTAAATCTCCCGCATTCAACAGCCTTACATTTATCTAATCCGAAAAAATATCAGATCATTTTATGGAGTACCACCACGCATCCGCTTCATCTATGAATTCAAGCTTTGACATTGATTAACATTAGAAATGATTTTGGCAGTGACAAAGCGATATCCCAGTGAAGTTTTCCGAGATGGGAAGCTAAAAACAGCCCAGTTCGGTTTCGTAGTCTCTCATATGTACTGGGTTAATGGCCTCTGATGTAATTACTTCTGATTAATGAAAGTTTGCCATTCATCCAAAAAAAAAAAAAAAAACAGCCCAGTTCCAAAATTTTCCCCCACTCCCAGGACATGAGAATCAAGAAAAACCTCGTCACAGAACAATTCCCCCGGAAAAGTAAAGCTGGAAACTTTGGTAAAGCGCCAGACCTACTTTTTTCCCAGCAAAAGCAAATACAACGAACTCAACTGGATCAACAGCCTCAAACTGGGACCATTCCAATCGTCGCAAGATTTAACCTTCTTTGCTCAAGAACGAGGAACAACTTACCAAGGAATCCGAAATGAAGAAAATCCTAATCAAATCAGAGAAGCTCCAACGCCTCCGAAGACTGAAACACTATTAGATAAGCTAACCTGCTCATCTCTGGTGGGCTGCTGGCATCTTCATCCATTACGAGTGGGAACAAAGCAGACCCCAGAAAACAAGAATTAGATTCACCGAGCAAAATACGAGGAAAAGACGATGAATGGATCCCTCTCTCTTTTTGCCGGTCTCCGTCTTTGTGTTGCTCTGTCTTGGCTCTGTTGCTTCGTGGGGCACGATCGAAACGATGAAGCGAGTGAAAACCACCCCCGGTTTTCCATTTCTTTTTGGGGAAAGTAACATCGACGTTTTATTTACTTATCGTAAAATTAAATGATGTTAAGAAGGATTCGTGGCATTATCTCAAGAGAATACTCAACTTATTGAGTTATACACAATAAATAAAATTACCTTATAAGGTATATAAATATCCAACATGAATTTAATTAGGTCATTATTATATACATAAAAGAAAATACTATAAGTTTGAGTGAATAATTTATATCAATCTGGAAAATAATAAACTACATGAGACCAAATCATTTCGGCATGTCTTGAATTCTAAATATTATGCACATGACCATCAATTTAACAAAAAATCAGCTCCAATTCATATTGTTAATTAATTAAAGGGTTTTATTAATGGGACGTAGAAGAAGAGAACGAGCGCGTCGTTGCATTTCCTCGAGAAACGCGTGGGCTATTGGGATATGCGTGGGTCCCGGGCTTTATCCTTATTTTATTGCATTCAATTTTGTCTCTTGTCCATTTTATTTTTCCAATGTGATCAGTCTTTTATTAATTCCTTTTCTTATTCAATATTATGGGAAAACGACAAAAACTCACTTATAATTTGGGCTCGGGACAAATCGAATCATATTTTTTTATTTGAGATAATTAATCCATGTATTTATTCCGTTAGACATAGAGGATTACGATGTTAATTTTTTTTTCTATTTTCAGTCTTCAATCTTTAACTTTTTAATCATTTTGATTCTAAATCTTTTTCTTTTATCATTCATATCCTAAACTTTACATTTTATTTCATTTTAGTTCTAAAAGAAAATCGAAAGGGAAGGAGGGGTTGCCGGTACCCACGGAGGACGCCGACGACCTCGGTGGAGGGGTCGGGGTCGCCGATTGGCAACCCAGACCCCTCTTTCCCTTTCGATTTTCTTTTAAGGATTAAAATGAAATAAAATAGAAAGTTTAGGATATGAATGATAAAAGAAACAGATTTAGAATCAAAATGATTAAAAGGCTTAAGATTGAGAATTGAAAAAAAAAAAAAATTAATGCCGTAAAAAGATTTAAAAAAATTGTCTAAAGAATAAACTACAAGGGGGTTAATTGTTTCAAACAAAAGAACATGGTGCGATTTATCTCGATTTCAAATTACAATGGAATTTTTTTTGTCTTTTTTCCTTGAATTAATTCGAGAAGAAATCCCCCTACCCAAAATAATACCTTCCCACCATGAAAATTATGTTAAGACCATGAAGGGCGGCTAACTAAACGATTCTGAACTTTAATAGTGTCTGAGCCTAATCAATTTCAATACAAAATTGTTTACACAAAAAATTCCAGAGAAAATAAAGAATCAACCAAGCACAAAAAATGAACATTTTTATGAAGCCAGTCGTCAGCACTTGGGAAGATCGGAGGGCGGGGGAGGAAGTCTTTGCTTCCGGCCCTTTCCGTCCATCACCACCCATGCCATCTTCAGTCCCCAGCTCGTGTGCACCTCCAGGTGACAGTGCATGAACCATACTCCTATCAAGATATTGAAGAAAAAGAATCGTCAAAGTAAATATCGGAAACGCTAACAAAAGTTTTTACCGTAACTGTTAGTTCTTATACTTACCGGGATTGTCTGCTAGGAAGCGGATGACAACCCAACCCCCAGAAGGCACCCCGATCGTATTCCTCTCTGCCGGGTCCACCACGTTGAACTTAGCACTATCCTTCTTCGGGTCGAAGTTCCCGATCCCCTGGGCCATTATAAAGAAATTGAACCCATGGAGGTGAAGCGGGTGGCTCTCCGCCCCGATTATGCTTGTGTCCTGCATCACCAGCTCGACGCTCGTGTTGAACGGCAGCACCACCACCTTGGTGCCACTTGTCACCATGATGTTTTGGGGGGGCGTGCCCGTGTAGTTGAATTTGATTGGCGGGTTCGATGGGAAGTCGGTAGTGTACACCCCCTTTGATTTGTTGAAGAAGTGGGCCTGAAGGAGGGCCTTGTTGGGCATGACGAAGGACACATTGTTCACTGAGGCTGCCAGCTTTGTGTTATTGGGCCCTATGCAGGTCTGCTTCCCATGGCATGGGCTTAGGCCCAGGCCCACTGAGAAGAAGAACCTCCTGTCCACTTTTTGCGGCACTTTTGCCGGGAACTTCGCATTGGCTAGGCTGCGGATTTTGCGGTTGAACTTCATTGAATATGCCGTGTCGTTGAACTTTGGGAGCTTGGGCCTGAGGAGAGGGAGCTTCGGGCTCTTGGCCTTCGGGTTGGAGGATTTTGGGTGCTCGTACTTGAGGAATCCAGTGACGGTCGTGTTGTCAAAGGCGGCTGGGCCTGTGGCGTATGGCTGGGCTGCCATCACAAAGGTGGCGTTGGGGGCGTGTGGCATGGCCTTAAGGAGGACGTTGGTGGTCTGCCCCGGGGTGATCAGCACTGTGTCGGTTTTAAAGGGCTTCACGTAGACTGCATCGGTCTCGACCACGGTGAGGGAGTGGTTTGCAATGCGGAAGAAGAGCTCGTCATTGAGAGCAGCATTGATGAGACGGAGGAGGTACCTCTTGCCGGGCTTTACCCTGAGCTTGAACACATCTGTGTAAAATGTGACACAGTTTAACTATTCACCTCAAGCATCCCGATCGAAGGAATTTAACGGTCGTATTAATTACCTTTGGCTGAGCAGTTGTGGAGGGGTCCAGGGAGGCCATTCATGGTGTAAGCATCAGAGATGTTTGGGGCTCCTCCACTCTGTAGTGCTTGGTTTATTATTTTCTCTGTGTCTGCTTTCCACCATTCCCCTGCAACATTCAATTCATTTACGCGAATAAGCCTCGCGTTAGGTGCCAAAAGAAACTGTTGTAACTCGACTCGTTTTGCTTGCTTTTTTTTTTTGTTCATTGTACCGAAATGTTATGTCAGCAAACAAGAGCCTCTGGATTTCCGGGATTAATGAAAAAGGAATTCTTGTACTGTCATAAGCGGAAGCTTGACTTACCGAAGACTATGGGGACTTCCTTGAAGGGTTGAGGAAATGGGTATGGGACATGTTTCTTCGGGAGGATCACGATGGGTCCGTAGAGAGTTGCTCTTAACCATGAAATGTGAGCGTGCCAGAACAGCGTCCCTCTCTGCCCGGAAACTGTAAAGTTGTAGAGGTAGGATTGGCCAGTCTGGATCGGGCACTGCGTTATGTATGCTGGCCCATCAGCCCATCCGCTCCTCAGCTGCCTGATTCCGTGCCTGTCATGATTTGATGAAGCTCGAGATCAGCTTCAACTATATGTACGAGATCATAACAGATTTCTTTGCTTGTTTCATACCAGTGGATGGTGAGGTTGTGTTGGACATGGTTAACCACTTTGATGAGGAGCCTGTCACCTTCCCGTGCTATGATGCGGGGCCCCGGAAATTCGCCATTGACGGTCACAATGCTCTTGGTTTGGCACAATCTCGTCACATTTTGAAGCTTAATCTGCGATTACAGGAGTTCAAAATCACACGATGAGAGTTCACATGCGGCAAAAGTGCTTCTCAATATGAAAAAAAGTATCTATGTTACGGTGTATTCATGTAATGGAATATGGCACGACACGGAAATAAAGTAGATAGGGAAACATATTAATGGTAATGAATTTGTAGAAAAGTGGGCCTAAATGAGAAATAAAACAAGAAAGCCCGGAGAACTCTGTTTATAAATGCGGACCGCGCCCGGTCTAAAAGTTCAATTGCTTACATCAAACTTGTAATGCCTGGTGACCCCTGCATGCTTTGAAAGAACCTGGTAGGGCAGACCAGCCCACAAGGCGCACAATGCAAAGAAAAGGAAGGCTCGGGATATAAGCGCCGGTGATTGGAGAATGATGGAACCCATTCCGTCGTTCTATTCGTGAAGAGCTGTACGAGTTAGGCGGTCGTAACCAGTTAAATTTGATGGAGGTTTTTTTTTTTATATTGCTGGGTGAATTGGAAAAGGACCGAGTCATGAGGTTATATATAGTGATGATGAGAAGGGTGGGAAGATTAAGCAAATGGTGGTTAATTGGTCAATATTTAGGGTTGTTGATGGCTCCATAGAGCAAGCGTACTTCTACTAGCTTAGCTAAATCCTCGATCCAGTGGGTGAAAGATAATCGTTGCTGGTCAAGCTTCTACTAATAATGGTTAGCTGCAGCTGCGACCGCTCCCCACTAAAGGACAATGAAGGTGGCATAACGTGTCGGCGCGGTCTGCCATTGCCTCCAACAACCTCATGTAGGTTTACCGTTGGATGGATCTGTATATTGTATGCCTATATTATGTCGATTTTGAAAAAAATAACTTCTAATCAGTGTCTTTAGAGAAAAGAGGTCCTGTAATTAGTAGAGTGACTTTCAAGCTTTCTAATTCCAACTTTGTGTTAATTTTTAATTCTGATAAAACGAAGCCATGATCGTCTTCTACATCGTTATAGTTCATCTAACGGAATTATGGGTGGTGAGTCAGAAACTGAGCTTTCAGTTAAGAGCTCCAGAAAAAAAAAATGATAAAGTTTAATTGTTTGTGTTAATTAAGTTCTTTTTACTCGGAAGAAAATGATGCATCCATGTCGAATGTTTGACTGATTTGTCATGTTGCTTTCTTTCTTAAAATCATCACTCGGGATGAATATCTGTCAAGGCTGAATTTAACTTCATTTAGAAACATCCACAATCCACATGCTCCAGTCGAAGTTTCTACGTGAAACATCTAATATTGTCATCAACATATATATATGATAAATAGTGCATCCTGAATTCCTAATGCGTTCGAGATTTCACGTAGCTTACGCTCACCATTGCAAGCGTGCCTAAGGAGAAACTATCAGTTGCACTAGCAGCGTCTCTTCTCTTTCTCTGTCTCTCACGTGCGACGGCCGGTAATGTGAGCGCGTGCAAAGGGCTAGCTAGGATGCAAACTACCTCGGTTGCAACTTCAACATATATCTCTTGATTATTGCTTAGATTTGTGCATAATAAATTAAATGAGGCTATAGAGAAAATCAAATTACAGGGTCGTGGTTATGCGGTAAACTTCATTCAACCTCCCCCCTCTAACAAAGTTGTTGCTTATAAACTAAGCCATATAAACATAAATGTTATAAATCATTAATATTAGACGGGCAGAGAGAGAGAGAAAGAAAGAGAGAGAGAGAGAGAGAGAGAGAGAGAGAGAGAGAGAGAGAGGAAAAACGTGGGTGTTGGACCATCTAATTAAGCTAGCCGCGCGCGGTACTTTTGTCGGTCGTTATTCCGTCCAGATAAGCACCAACTTAATTAACAGAATTTGATGTTTGCTTGTCTCCGATCAATCTCATCTTTGGGCTAATTTGGGTTTAAGCCTGTGTTTGATGTTGGGCCGAGATGAGCCTTGGAAAGTGTCTGGTCTATTGAAATAAACACTGCACTACAGCCCAGCCCAACATCACATTCGCCATCGAACCACGATTAAAGTCTATAGTACACCATATAAATAAAGATGATGTTCCTGCAAATAAAAAAATAAAATAAATAAAGATGATGAGTTAGAGATGTTATGACATTAGATGTCATGGTCCTTGACTAAGTACGACTATATTGAATGTTTCCATGGTACCATCCATACCAGGTTAACTCTAGGTAGAGTACGCATAATAAATGAGAGTTGAGCCACACAAAGATGGCTCGGTCATTTTTCGTTATATAGTCCTCCAATCTGGATCTTTATATTGCATTACTAGTAATAGAAATTGGATGGGGCCGCAGTGCATACGGACTATACATGGATTGCAGACCACCTTCTGAAATTAGATATCAAGGGTCCGTGATGCTGGCATTCTGGACTTTCCATCCAAGGCATTAGCTAACGCACATTTCGAGGGAAAAAAAAAAAGAAAAAAAACGTGCGATGACTTAAAATATCACTATGATTAAAGCGTCTTCGAGTATGCTATGCTTCGGTTACATCTCGTGATAGGCAAAAGCTTACATTATTCTGTCAGAAAAAGATGTGCGAAATTGCCCCTACTATTTTAAACATGGGATGGGAAGAGATGGATCCATAAAGATAATACCTAAAGCAGTCCTATGCGGTGGAAAGTGAAGCAGCACATGATGTGGGCTCACTAGGAGATTTATTATGGAATTCTCCGTTGGTTCCATAGGAATGGAAAATATGAAAATTCCATTTCTTTTTTTTGGGAAAAAAGGAGCGGGGTGTGGTGTGGGGGGCGCAGAAGAAACACTTATTTGAAATAAGTGAGATGGGCAATTCGATGCTTCAAACCATATTATATGAATATATTTGATTTACCTAATCTGATATCTAATTTGATACATAAAAACAATGTATTAGATATAGGACTAAAAGCACGGCAAGGCCTTGGAGAAAATAGTTCAACACGATACTCTAATTTCTGTCTCTGCCAATATCATCCTCGATTTCGGTTTGATTGAGGCCCGATACCGAAGTTCTGGCTGGCTGAATCGCACTGTACATGTGCCGGCCCGATCCTGGAATTTTGGAGATCGTATTCCATCCAGACATTCTGTTGGTGGTGATGGCCAATCACGAATGCTTCCACTCCAAGCAGGTCGGAGTTCCCAAAAGACAAGCAGTCCACTGAATCAGTTCCCCTCACTTGATCTGGCACACGGTACAGAGCCCGGTCTCCTGGAACAGTCATCTCGGCCCCCTGGAACACAAGGCTCACTGATGGTAAGGGAGGCAGGGATTTTTGATCGGTCTGGACTAAGTAACATAGATCCATAGCACCCTGGAACACGAAGTTCGGGTCCTCCAGGACCCTTAACACTCCTGTTGTTTGCTTAAGGAACTCTGCCCTCAGGGCATTATAGACGGGCCCTAGCAGGAATGTGAATTGGGTTCCGGAGTCCACCATAGTCTGGCCTGCCCCGGTGTGGTCCGGTTCGAAAATGGACTTTGGCAGGGAAAGTAATGTGTCCGAGACCTTGATCCCCACGAGCTGGACTGTGTAGGCGACCCGATCGAAGTACGGTAATGGGGTGGACATTTGGATCAATGGGGTGTAGTTCAAGGGCAGGGACCATGAGAAGTTCCCGTCCCCGAGCAGGAGAAGCCCTGAGAAGTCTGAGCTGGAAATGCAGTATGAGAACTTTGGGAACCCCATCTGGGACACAAACGAGAGGGATCCGCGATTCATGCCCATCAGCCCGGTATTCCGGGAGTCCTCCTCGGAGTTGGAACTGTAGGCTGAGTCCATGCACCCGAAAACCAGACCGGAGATCCGGCCCGGCCCGATGAAGAACGTGTCCGAGGCAAGGTTGCCTTCACTGGTGGATGCGTCGGCATAGGAGAGCATCGCATGGCAGAGCTGGTTCGGGTCACAGGAAGCAGGTATTGGAAAGTCCCGAGTCCCGCTGGTGCAGGTGGGAGAGGTGCAGGAAACGGGCGAGTAGGACTGAGATCGGGCTGGATCGAAGGATGTCGGGTAGCTCTGGGCCTGGGCCGTCTTGTTGCAGCGGAGCCACGAGAGCTCGCTCCCAGTGTCGATCACCATGGTCACATTCTGGGGCGGTGTCCCTGCCATAAGGGACACGGTGAGGCTGACATTGTGGCGGAAGGGGAGCTTGCTCGGGGGCCTGGGGACCGAATCGTAGCTGACTTCTCGGGTCTCAAGCGGCAGAGCTAGAGGTTGTAACTGCGGCTGAAACTGACCGGTGAAGCGTAGCTGGGCCAGAAATAAAATGACAGTGATGAACCTAATCGTTAGGAGGAGTTTGAACTTGAAAGGTTCAGTCATGGTGGTCGGTGGAACAAGAATCCTGTGCAGAGAATGTATTCCTGGGACGTAGGATTTGGAGACATAAAAATGTGGAGGAAGCTAATGAAAACGAAAGAACAAAGTGGTAGAATGAAAACTATGAAGCCGTAGGATTCTTTTGAGATAGATTGTGAGGAAGAGGACGCTTCTTTTGTGCTGAATCTGCTGCAAAACAAAATCTTGACATTCAGTTGAGTGAGATCTGAATACACAAACGTCACCGTTTTCAGCTCTCTCTGGGGGGTGCCCCAGTTCTGATTCTCGAGTCAGAGGGTGACGAGCATTTAAAGGCCCCTGTCCTGTCCTATTAGTTTTCTTATTCCTAAATAAAACTGTCCTGTCTATTCAGTTAGTTGTCGGTTAAGATAAGATTTCACTCCATCCGAATAGTAGTTTTTAAATGCATCCAGCGGCCGGCCATCTGAATCACGTTCGGTTTCATGGAGTTTATCTATCGCGTGAGGTGAAGCGATTCACCATTGCCGGTAAGGCTGAACTTATTTGAAACGTACTTTAGGAATTGGAACAAGGCATGAGATGTTTTCTTCGAAACAGATATCTATGGATTGGAACCGCAGATACTATAAAGGAGGGTAGCACATGGAGATGTTGAATTCCTTAGGAGCAGAGGATGATTCGGGTCCATCCCTTTTACAATAGCATTTTCACCTTGTCCCCTTTATTTTAGACAGGACAAATTCAGTTTGATTTGGAACTACTTGTTCATGCTCCAAATCTCGAGCTAAACCGCGTAAACTGTAGGATTCCATGAACATATTCATCTGCAACTAGAATCCTGTCCCTATTGGCAAAATGTGCATTGCAAATGAACTCTACTGTATATGTTACACTCATCTCGGGAAAGGCAGCTGACTAATCTGAATAGCTAGCCCCTCTCATTGGCTAATTCGCCGATTGCTGAATATGTCCCAATAATCGAACAGAATATGCCGAGAACTATTGTGAACCAGCAAGCTCCAATCTGTTGAGGAAAAAGAGAAAAACACGAGCAAAAGTTGATTAAATCAACTTTAGAACAGAAATCGATATTGCTTTGAATAGATAGGACTAGAATATCATCACGAGCAGTAGCTACCATGGACAGGGAAATTACCTCCAGCTTACTCAATCGACCGTTGAGTAGTCTAAGATAAGATGCGCAGGGGAAGATGAGAGCCTGCTCGAGAGAAGCAATACTTTAGCCTGCGGAAGATGCATAGGTTTTGCATTTGCAGCTAATATGCAAATCCGAGGAGTAACTTACCATTAACATTGCAAGGAGTGATCCCATCAAAGCCATCACAAAACCTGCGATCCGAGTAATGTTGTGGTTAACTTTTATTTGTTTTAAACAAAACCAATGACTTTAAGACCATATAGTTTCCATACCGAAAAATGGAATAGTCAATGCCACAACTAATGTCGAGAGAGTTAAAACCGTTCTGATGACAATGGCTATGCTATAAGATGTACGCTTGGATGAAGGCAGAAGCTCTTCCAGACACAGGGAGACAGGCATAATCGTCAATGCATACTTTGTCATTGGGTTCACCACCTTATACCCGCAAAATTTCAATGTCCAAAATTAGAATATGATTACGAATTTATCAGGTTCACGAAGAATTATCAAAAAAATTCGTGAACTTACTGTTGTCCAAACCGCAATTTTAGTAGCCATGAACTTTGTGGGCATGTTTAGAGTGAATTGGGATTTGATTGAGTCCCCGAACATCATAAACCCACTCACCGCTGTCCCAGCATATATAGAAAAGCAAAAGACGAAGCTGCACAATAGTGGCAAGAAGTCAGGCTTCTCACGGCTCAATTTCGTCACATGAAGTGTGGCTGTGTTTGCCGTTGGTTACGGGGAATGAAGTGCGATTTCCATGCAAAATAATCCATATTTGTGAATCCCTTTCTGTTTTATAAGCGGCATCGGAAACGTTGCGCATTACCTGGCTATTATAACTGCTGGAAACTTTGATGGCTCTTTCATGGAGGAGTAGATGTTCGGAAAAACAGAGTGGCCCGAGTAGCAGAAGCCAAAGATGCCAATCGTGAAGGGCAGATTTACAAGGTTGATTGCTGTGCCAGTCGCATGGAAACCGACTTCATCCACTGTTCCCACCCACAACAAGCATAGCACAACTAAGATTGATGCCACAACCCCTCCAACTGCCCAAAAAAAGGAAGATTTTCAGGATTTATAAGGTTCCATAGTTCAAAATTAATCCTGGAGAAGCTTGGTGATTGAAGAAGTGGACCTGAAAGATAGGCAAGCAGACCCAGATTCCGAAGCCAAACTGTCGGAAGAACTATGAGGGTAGAGGCGACCGCAAATATTTGATGAGAACTGAGATGGAAACCAGAGATATAGGCTTCGGCATGTGGGAATAGGGAGGCCAGGTTATCGCTCATCATAATTATGTACTCTACACAGGAAGCCTAAAGCCAGGTCTTATTAGTCCACATTTACTGCAAATCAATCACAAGCATTATTCCGTGCACAAGAAGGATTTTGGTTTCATTGCACTTACATATAAGTCGACGTATAGTGCTATCTGCCACAAGACAAGAGCCGAGCATGAGTAGGATTTAGTCAGATTCTATGAAGATTGTATTCAGGGAGTTTGAGGTCGAACTTACAGCAATTGCTAAGCGGCCATATACGCCGAAGGCAGCTTGCCCAATGTCCGGGTAAGTTTTGAGTCCCGGAGAGCTTTCTAAACATCGCTTCAGCAAGATGCCTGTGTAAGCTGAAACTACACTAATGAGAAAGAGCAGTATAAGACTCGACCACCCTCCTTGATGTATCGCATATGGAACTGTAAGTATTCCAATGCCGCATAGGACATTGATTCCTGCAACGATTAAATATATAAGGGTTAAGTGATTGACGTTCCGTAAAAGCAATCTGATATGGACTTTCATGAATTGTATAAGTTGAACATCTGCAGAGTCACACCACTGACACCTACAAACTAGAACATAGAAGAAGACAGGGCAGATTGATGGGAAGGTGAACTCGTAATATGTGTCCAGCATGGCTTGATGAAGACAATATGATTTAGCGAAGCGCAACTTACCATTAACTATTGCTTGTATAAACGAGCACTCTTCTTTTAGCGGTAATTCACTGACGGAGAATTTCGTGCAGGAAGATTTGGGCGTCTGAGCCTGAAACTTCTCAGAGGGAGGCCTATCTTTTTCATCGACACTTGGTAATGAAATGAGGGATTGGTTGAGTGAATAATCGTGCTCCGAAGATTGATGAGGTCTTTTGTATACTGTGGTCAGAGAACTGCTAATATGCGTTGAACTCGTTCCCTTCAAGAAGCTCAGAGAGGGAGGCGTGAAACTGGTAAGCATGTCAATTGACCGCCTGCAATATTATCATCTGTCAAGGCTAGAACCAGCAGAATAAATATGAATGTCCCGTGATACTTAAGTCTGCAGTTTCTGATGTAATATTGCTTTGCAGCGGACACATAGTTATGACCCAAAAGTTCGTATTTGTAAAATTATATCTTGCATTTGAAATCAAAAAGTGGCTAATGCGTTCTTAATGTTCCTTGAGAGGGTCAAAATGTGACAATCTCTTCTGAGCGAAAATTTTCCTTCCACAAATTTGTAGAAAATGAGACCAAGCATTAGCCAGAAATATGTAACAATTGCGACAGACGCGTAAAAATAATTAATAGAGATATTGTAGAATGAATCAAATGGAGACCTGTAACTCTGAGGCCATAGAATGGCGTTTGTATCATTGTCATTCCCCGAATGGTTCCGAGATGGATGATCAGATTGGCTATCTGTGTCATCGTCCTGGAAGTCCTCCTTGCACACCCTCTGCGCCTGATTTTCTTCATCGTCGGTCTGGAACTCCTCCTCCCGATCAGGCCCCAGGTCCTCGTCAAGCTTCATCTTCTTATATGTCCTCTGCAGAACTAAATTTCATGACCTTCTTCCTCTTCTCTTTTTTCTTGCTAATTTTCCATTTTCCGGCTCCGAATTAGCTCGGAGAGGCTATTTTTACGTAATGGAATGGTGAGGATTGTCGATGTTACGATGAGAATTATGGAATGATCTTCAACCCGACAAAGGATGTGCTCTGGCAAATTCTTTTGTTTTTTTTTGAGTGAATCTCTGCTCTGGCAATTTGAATTGGAAGATAATAATAGGGAGAGAGCTTCAGCTATTATTTCTCTCAACTTGAATGAATACAGCCTTAAAAACGCATATTGACTTCACAGATACATTTTGACCGTAGATTTTCTTTGTATGGACAAATGTTCCAAATTTGGTAATACGGTTCTACTAGGAAAAATATCAAACCGTCAAGATTGGGCGCATCCCTTATTAAGAGAAAACTATCAAAATGGTCATTGAAAGAATTTAAAACTAACAAATTACTACTTGAAAGATTTTTTTAAACAAAATGATCATTGAAAGACCAGTATCCATAATATTTTAATACCACCGTTAAAATTCCATAAGTGACGTTACGGAAATATGACATAGAAGCTTATGTGGCATCTAGTAGAAAAACAGTCCCGATTAACGTTGCACTTTATTGCGTACGACGTCGATTTTGTCCTCCCGTTTATAAAAAAAAAAAGATCTGGCAGATGCAGAAGCACCATTGCTGAAGCACAGGGAAGATTGCTAGAACTATGAAGGGAGAAGTGGCAGATGCAGATGCAAAGAAAGGGTTGATTTGGCTTAAGAGACTGGAGATGAGCTCGTCTGGATTGCAAGCAAGGCTGCATATGAACTTCAGCTAGGGCTGTAGGAAACCACAAATTGGACTTAGGGCTAGCAAATCGGATTTCAATCGGACAATCTATAGTCGAGAGAGACTTCCGAGACTTACCAATTAGCTCTAATAGCTCATATGATAAAATACACCTCCTTGAGACCATCGGAGACGGAGACTCGATACAGAGTCAGAGCTGGTAAAGTCGATCTCAAGCTCGACGAGTCCTTGTGTCCACGACCTGCCAACGACTCTTCTGATGGGGGGCCACGTCGGGTTCGTCTGGTCTGAGTCCATCAGTTTGTCAGTCGTCGTGTGTGTCCTATCCGCTTCTATGTTCTGTGTTCTCTGTTTTGTATGGAAGAAGATGATTAGAGGATAGCTTGCCTGAATTTTGATTGCAGATGGGGGAGTGAGGGGATGGTGGTGACGACGTCGTTCGATGGGGGGAGGGGATAGGAAGGATGACGTCGTTCGGTTGGGGGAGGGGACAGATAGGAACGATGGCGTTATTTGGGCCAGATCTTTTTTATTTTAATAAACGTGAGGACAAAAACGACGTCGTATGTGATGAAGTGCAACATTTATCGGGGTCGTTTGTCTACTGGATGTCACATAAGCGTCCATGTCATTTTTCCGTAATGACATTTACGGAATTTTGATAGTGGTACCAAAATGTTATGGATACTGGTATTTCAATGATCATTTTATTTTAAAAAATCTTTTAAGTAGTAATTTGTTAGTTTTTAAATTTTTCAGAAAAACCATTTTGATAGTTGTCTTCCTTATTAATCTGTAAAAAAGAGGTTAAAATAAAAAGGTTCGTCCCTTTCTTTTTTTTTTTTTTTTTTTTAAATTCTTTTTGGTCTTGAAGGTTTGTCCGCTCTGATTGATCGAAAAGAAACATCAATTTTCATATACTATCTCATGGTAAAATAGAAATTTCGAATTGCATTGTGAGGCTGATTGTCACATATACATTTATCAGGAAGTACGAGCTAAATTCATGATAAGCATGTTGACTTCCCAGAATGAGAAAGGCATATATCGAAGGATGGGCATGTTTCAAACTATATTACGTGTTGCTCTTGTACAATTGAAAATATAGAGAACTGTCATGACGGGATGGGATTAGAAGCCATAGACATCACACTAAAGGTATAAGAAAGAGGGATTTATTTGTCAATTTGGTCGAGCTTGCCAAGTCCATTGCAACGAGGACAGACGATCTGAGCCTGGTCCTTCCTTGCCGCATTTGCTCTCAGAGTCACGCCAGATTTGCGGATGAAACCTGCTCCATCACAATCAGGGCACCTACAATGACGGAGGAAGTTAAGTTACAAATATAAATTATAGCAATTGATAGCACCAGAAGTTACCATCAAGAGGTTTTCCTAGATAGCAGAAATTCATTAATCATTGGACTTTGCTTGGCTTGATGTACAAGGTACATCCACGAGAATCATAAGGAAATTAAACCAAGATTGGCTATAGACAAATGAATGAAGATGGAACAGAAGGCGGTGGTTATTTGGAAAAGCCTCGTTCATAAGGAAATTCCGCTCCTCGATACGAACTTCAGAATCAGATGGAGGAGTCAGGAATTATATATCGCGTACTGCAAGTATGAACTGCAAATCAATTAAAAGTAGTGCAGTTCGAAGTTACAAGTCCTTGCGGGAGAAGAGGATTGGGAAGGCAGTTCCAAGGAGAGCCACGGTGGCAGCACCGGCGAACAGGTAGGTCGTTCCATCAGCTGATACGTCTCCGAAGGCTGCAACCACCGTCAGAGGCCTCTTCTGCTTCATGCCGTAGCTACTTTGGCCAGCCCTCCATTCCGGACCTGGAACAAGCCGTCTTGTAGACATTGAACCTGGGCTGTGATTGCAAGTCGACTGCCTTGCCAGAAAGAGAGTCTGTGAAGGGGATAGTAAAGCCATTGTATCAGATCTTGTTCAACTCGTTTTCGAAATATGGATCCGAAACCGAGAGGGTGAGCTTGTTTTGTATGGAATGCAAGCAAAGATGACTGTTCTTTCTTATGGATTATAATGGTTGTTGGTGGATAAGGCCACGTCAGAGGTCTTAGATTCTGGTTTCTTAGTGGATAAGGCCCTGGTCCCCTCTTTCCCACGCCGCTTTCACTCGTTGCTGCAGATTCGATGATAAGGCAATTTTATTTTTTTATTTTTTTTTCTTTCCAGAATACGGCCATCGTCGACTTTTGGATTAGAGATCTGTCTCAACAGATGCTCAAAGTAGATACATTGACATAAAGAATTAGTGAACGGGAACTGGCTCGAAATTTGGCATGAAATGAGACAGATGAGAAAGAGACCGCACACTGTTGAACTTTACACGCCTTAACCCTGCAAGTTAACATCAGCAACGCTGGTTTCCATGTGATCATCAGCTTTTTTTCCAAAGACCCAGCAAAAGAAAAGAAAAGAAAATAAAAATCAGCTTTTCAAAGGGCCGGGGGTTGATTCGGGTTTCTTACTGGCCCAGGCCGGGGTCATGAGATATTCCTGTGTGGTGTGGAAGTTTAACTAGTAAATAAAGAAAAGAGAATATGCAATTGCAAGTTTGCGCTTTGACAGTTCGGATAATTCATCATCTAGTTGTGTAAACGCATATTGCAATCCAATTGTTCTTCCTTCGGCAACTGGATTTCCGGCAGATACATAAATTTAATGATCCTAGAGCTGATGAAAGCTTAAGCTTCTGATAAATGCATAACAGTTCAGCGGCGGTGGATCCAAAATCATCCCATAACTTCCTAACAGATCATAACAAGTAAGAACCAAATTAACCCAACATTCTAATGGAAGATGGATCAAAATGAAAAAGGAATTAAATAAAGCGCTAGAAGTTCCAACTTCTTTATCCCCCCCGCTAAGACCAACCTGAACTATCAGTATGATCCAAATCCAGTCTTCATTTGGGAGGGCAGAAAGTGATCACGTAACGCGAAGCCCTGCACTTGTTGAGGCTCGACGAGTCATCGAACGCGTAGCTGTACGCCCTTGGGCAGATCGCTTTGAAGAGATTTGCGAAAAGGGTTGGCTTGCAAGCCTTTGGGTTGGCATAGCTCCCCGTGCAGCAGTACTTGGCGGACTGCATTGCGAGGCATGCGCTCTTGCACCCGACGATCTTCCCTCCCTTTCTTACCTCCAATGCCGAGGGACAGCAAACATTGAGGTCGACCTCGCAGGAGGCGACCCCACACCCGACACCGCCCCCTACAGGCTTCATCGACACAGGGAGGTTGAACCCATCCACGAGGCTCACGTCATAGAAGTGCAGCGGGGAGGCGGAGGAGCCAAGGGTCATCTCAACCACAGTGGCAGGCGGGGTCCCGCCAGTGCCCTGGCATCGGAGGAGGCCGTTGCAGTCGCCAGTTTCACAGGATCCCTTCCCAGTGGAGTCGAAGGAGCAGCCCTGGCGGCCCCACACCCTGCCGGACCACTTCTGAGGGAGATCGATCACGACCTCCTGGCCACTCGTGAGGAGGAAGCCGCCAGCATTCGGGGTGGGGTGGCCCGCTCCGCCCAGCATTCCTGGCCATATGCTCTCATTGCAATTGTTCACTAAAATCAGCTGCTCCCCATCTGCAGCAGACAAACACATTACTTATAGAATCCATAACACAGAAACCACCAAGCCAAAACCAAACAATATGGACGAACTACATGTACATAGAGACACATACAGCCTGAGATCATCACGGAGAAGGAGGAGAGGAGGCAGAGGAGGAGGAAGAAGGAGGATGAAGATGAAGCGGGCATTGTTGCAGCAGGTTTCAGTTTGTTTGACACTGTAATGTGCAGAAAATGGTGGACTGATATATGGAGGAGGAGGAAGTTGAGTTGAGTTGAGTTGAGTTGAGTTGAGTTGAGGTGAGGTGAGTGAGGTGGGAGTAGTGGGAAGTTTTTGTTCCTTCAAATACTTCGCCAAAAAGATACGCTCTCTCCGTCTTTGTCAAGCGTTATCTATTAATTTAATCATTAATTAAAATTAATCCATAATAAACTAACAAACAAGTGGGAAGGAAAGAAGGGAAAGAAACCGTTCATGGGAGTGAGAAAGCTTCAATCCATAACCATAGGATTCGCACACAGCTCTGTTTATTATAGCATGGTACTCACCTTTGTAAAAAGCAAAAGAGATACTAGCTAGAGCTTCCCCGTCTGATTCCGCATTCGTTGTTTATATTGCCTATCTATGATTAGTGCGACATGGGAGGGTGCAGTGAGCTTATTTGTTCCAATGGAAAGATTAAAATGATAATCTTGTTTGATGCCGACGGGACGTTTAGAATAACTTGTGCAATTCATTTTGCGTCAAAGGGAGTTTCTTACCATTTATAGATAAAGACTGACGAAGAACGTGAAGATGAATAGGTTAGCTAGCTAAGGAATGGCTCTTAATTGCTCTTTTGAAAAAACAAAAGAGGGGTTTATAATGTGTTTTCTTTAATTTGGCTTTACTATACTTAAATTGTGAGTTCCCCCCCTTTATGGCTTTGAAGAGAGAATGGGGGCATATATCCATTGCTTGGTGCTTGGTCTTTCCTCCAACAGAAAAAAAGACAATCCATAATCAGATCTAAAAAGACATATATTCATTAAGCAACACCAAGTGGAAAAAGGAGGAGGGATGAGGCAATGATAAGATCCAATGAAGCAACTGATCCCCCAAAACAAAAAAGGATTAGTAACCTTAGCTAGCTTCGTCTACAACCGATGGAAAAGTGATCTTCCTATCTTAATTAGTTTCTCAGTCCGTCATTGGTTGATCTGTTCCACTGTCCAACATTCTCAATTGGACTCAGACAAGGCTAAAAGCTCAGTGGCAGCAACAGTATAATTTTCTGTTTTAACTTTCGTGAAATCCTTATCGAAATGGTTCAGTCACATATTTCGATATAACCCGATAAGAAAGATAATCAAATTGACAATGCTATCGGTTTCGTGTTTAAGTACTCATTTATCGTAATCTTGGAACGGCTAACACCCGAAGGAAAGCTATAGTTTTCCTTTCTAGGGGGTCCTTTTTCTTTCGGCACATAAAATAGTGAGAGGGCGGCCAAAATGATCGTTTTAGAGAAAATGTTTGTATATGATCAATTAACATGATTATGTCCTCCACTCCCTCTTGTCCCTATAAAATAAAAAAGACAGCGCACAAGCAAGAATTCATATCAGTTGTTAGGACGATAACAACTCGTAATCTCACTCGAAAAGAAATTAGAAAATCAACAAGGGCTGAAAAATGAACAAGACTTACTCAGCTCAATCCTGCATAGATCGCGGTCTATTGGGCTTTCCAATATCGGGCAGTGCACATCGAAAAAATGAGGAGATAGAGAAGGCTTTGAAGAGAAATGTCACGAGGCATTCTAATGGGCTTCAGCCCATAATTCATTGGGCCGAGAATATGGGTAATCGGTCTAAAATTAAATTTACAACATTGCCCTCCCATAAACCCTTCTCATCTGTAATCTGGGTTTAGATTCTTGGACAATCAAATCACCGGCGGGACCAGAGTCCAGAGATGTTCGGCGTCGGAGCGAAGTTGCTCAGGTCGGCAACCACCGTCTCGCGTGCGGCGAGAGCGGCCACTGCCCGTCAATTACCGTCCCCTCTTTTCCCGTCCTCACCGTCTCGATTAGTTCATGGTGATAAAATTAATGTACCGGATGCAAACCCTGTCGCTCTTCAGATGATCAATTACGCCCTCTCCCATGCCCGGTCCCAAAAATCAGGTTTTGTTCAACCTCCCAGCTTCAGGACTCTAGTTTTATCGGGAAAGAGTCCACCATTTGATATCATTTTTCTGAGGAAAGTTGTGATTTTTGCTGCGTAGACGATTCATACTCCCAGGGGATGCTTGTGCTGGAGCAGTGTCTGTCGAATCAGCTGAGTGAAGGCCGAGATGCAGAAAACTCGAGGGGATTAGTCTTGCTTGCCATGTCTACTATATTATCTGAGAGGTCCTTTTGTGTTTACTGAAGTGTATTTGGTCCGTTTGAAGCTCAGTTGATGTTTCTTTTGGGCCAGCAGTTAGCTCAGATTCTGGTGGCGTTTGATTTTTCAGGGGGGATTTTGATGGAGCAATGGAGAAGCTGCGTGTGATTGAGGGCTTGAAGAATTCTTCTTTGGGAGTTAGAGGTGAATTTTGATTTGCCTTGCATCTTTTACCTGTTGGAATTCATGTACTCTGGGTTGATTTTGATGTTATCCAACTCTCTTCTCTATTCACTTTGCTGCAGTTGCTGCTATCGAAGCTCTCATCGGACTAAACTTGGAGCTGGGGCAAGTAAGTGATCTAGAATTGGTCATGATATCGGTTTTATTTTATTTTATTTTTCCCCGTAAGATTTGAATTTATCTGGAGAATGTTCTCCCTATATAGGATGATGCTTCATCAGTGCTCGCAGATAAATGCTTAGAGCTATTGGCTGAGGAACCAATAGAAAGTGGAAGTGCAGGATCTATGATAAGTGCTCGTGCAAAAGCAGTGAAAGGGCTGGTTGAGTTAGTTCATGGTGATCTCGATTCTGGTAGAGCTATGCTTGCTTTTGTTATTACATTCCTTTTTTGAACTTGTCTTTTACGTTGCTGACAGCTTACCTGCTCTTGTGCAGCTGGATCATATTTTCAAGGGAGTGATGGAGACAAATATTCCACTGGTTAGATTTGCTTTATTAAGTGCATATATGTTTTCCTGCATTAATTTATCATTGGGTTATACCTGAGTCAATCTGGAGTAATTGATTAACCGTTCCTCCACATGTAATAATTTAGAATCAATTTTGATGTCTTTATGTAGGCAGTGTTGCCCTATCTTACGGGCAATTTTTGCATTCCACAATGAACTTTTTATTGGCAAAGGAGATATACCAGAAGGTCATTCAAGGAACATCTGAGAATGAGGGCTTGGCCGACGCTCATTTGGCAGCTTGTAATATGATTCCAGAGGAAGTCGCGTTGGGTGCAACATGTGCTTTGGGACAGCTTGAATCGCACTTGGGGTAGGCTTGTCGTTTCTCCCTCGCTGCTTCTTTATCAACCTCCATGGAATTTTCATTTGTTCAGAATTTAATACTTTAAACCATCTTCATCTCCAAGACTAGTGTTAGAGTCAGGCAATTCTGTGAAAGGCCCTTAGTGCCGCAAGTAGCTCTTGCCTTGATATATAGGGTTCACTAAATTTCTAGTGGGTTACATAATGAGAATGTTATGTCGATGTTTCTTATGTCTGTTCTTCATATACGCTTTCCTTGTGCCATCCAGGAACTTTGGTGATGCAGAGGAGATACTGACAAAGGCTTTAACCAAAACGGAGGAATATTTTGGTGTGTTATATTAGCATTATAAATCACCCAGAAAGCTAAATTTATGTCAGGGAATGTCGTGCTTATATTTTCATGGCCAATTTATTGGTTAATCAAATTTACAGGATCTTATCATCCAAAGGTTGGGGTTGTCTTAACTTGCATAGCTCTCATGTTTCGGTGGAAAGCGATGAAAGATCGCTCAAGTTCTCTTTTAGTTCAGGAGGTTAGAAACATCCACTCTTGGGACTTGGCAAATATCAAACTTCCTTTTCTTGGCATCTTACACATCGCGAAACCAGCTATGTGATTGATATAACCATACATAATTCTCCACTTTTGATATTGCAATAATCAACAGGGACTGTTCAGAAGGGCCACTGATCTACTGAAAGCTCCTGCATTGGATAGCAAAGGTAGTGATGGTGTCTGTGTGGGGGTTTGTATAATGCAGCCACCGCTATTCCATCTAATATTCAATTTCACCTCATGCGAGAGTTGTTTCTGCTGAAACAGGAACAGAGACAAAGGCTGGTAGAAGAGATGTCATAGCCTTGGCAAGAGGTTTGGCATGTTCGTTTCCCACCATCCCAAATTGTCAGTCACATATATATACTGATCGAGTGTATGGAATATAGGTGGTTATGCAGAAGCACTTTGTGTCCAGCAAAACAGAAACGCTGAAGGGGAGAAACTGAAGAGCTGGGCTGAGTCCGCATGGAAAAACCATCGCCTCTCGCTGTCAGAGGCACTAGATTGGCCAGGTCCTTCTTCCCACTTGCCGATCATAGATTCCCGAACGAGCCGTGTACTGTAAATGTGTTCCCGCTTCAGCGGAACTTGTATAATGCAATCGAAGATTGATGCAGTTGTATGAACTCTGTATCTGTTTCTCCTCCTATGTTAAACCGTGAATATGTAGCATTTGAGAAACTAATAATGGCTGAGATCATGTAAAATCCCTTTGTGCTGTTATGCATCTTAAGAGGGGGAACAAAGATGTATCTATATTGTCAACAGTTGGTGGAGCTTTCTTTTCAGTCATGGAGCAGGGCCACAGTTCATGATGAGAAATGGAGCACATTGTTGATTCTTAGCACAACAGAAGGTATGAGAAAGCCAGAGAAAGATACATGAACAGCTATATATATATATATATATAGAGCGATAAATTTATGCTGTCAGTCTGTTGTGCGGTGTCTCTAGAGAGGAAGATTGAGTCCTTTGCCCACCTCCACTCCAATCACTTGGAGTATTCCTCTGTTTATTATCTGGTGAGCACATTCAACCAGAAAAAAAGAGCCGACTTATCAAAAGGAATCTACCAAAGGATTGTATTATGAGAATCGCATTATGTTATCAGGAAAGAATTGACTACAAAGAAGAAGTTGGGGCAGACCAGTTCGACGATGAAAGTCCCTACGAGCCCAATCATGCAAGCCCTAGAGTTCCATGTCTCAGCTGTCCTGGTAAATCCCACGAAAGGTGCTTGAAATTTCGGTTGCGCTTTAGGCAACTCTACCTGCAAGCAATATCCGGAGTTCGTTTTTGTGACGATTCCATTCCATGCTGTTCTGCTTAAACTTCCTCATGTTTTGGGGGGGGGGGGGGGGGGGGGGGGGGGGGGGGGGGGGGGAGAGAGAGGACGTACCCCGGAAGGAAGCTTTGCGGCTCGGACTCGGAATGAGGGTCTGCGCCCGGAGAGTTTGTTGCCATGGTCCCGGTGAAGATTGATGGAGGACTGCCGCTGGTTCCCACTAGGGAGAGGGAGAGCCCTCGTGGGGATGAGAGAGGAAGCTGAGATGTTAACCGAAGCAGCCATTGTTTTCCTTGGTTGTAACAATCATTCATGGCCGCTGGTTCCTCCACAGAACACACTTTTATCTGCTCTTCCAGAATGTGGGGACCACAGGAAATCTTGTCTGTGGAGACTAGAGATTCCACGTATAAATTTTGCAATTCCTTTGGCTTTTTGGCGAAAGAAAGGGGTTTGAACTTTGATTTAATGGGCTGGTCACTCCTTTGAGCTCCGGTAACTCTGATTAGGATTACATTTCAATCTCGTGTTTACAGTTTTTCTCAAATAAAAATCAAATGTTCAAAACGTGTCATACCGATGCTTTGTGAATTTTATTCGATGTAGGAGATGTTCTGACCCGGCTATGTTGAACGAGTTGCAACAGAAAGGAGGGCACTGCAGTCGACTTTTCATTCAGGAGTAAGGTCGATGAGTCAATTTGTAGGAAAAGGGACCTATGTATGTACCAATAATGCGGTTCTTCATAATCCACGGCTTCAATAGAAATAGATGGCTTTTCTCGTGTATGCTGCTCCCTCGCCATTGCAGGTCTTGAGATATCTTTGGCCATGGGTATCAAGCAAGCAGTCCTGTTGTTTCTCCTAGCAAGTTCGGGATCAGCTAAGGAAGGTTTCACGTACAATGGCTTCCAGTCGGCTGACCTAGCCCTTGACTTTGCCGCCAGATACACTCCGGATGGCCTCCTGGCGCTTTCCACAAACCACCAACAGAAGGTGGGCCGTGCCTTTTACCCAGAACCGGTGACCTTCAAGAACTCGTCATCTAATGGCACGGTAATCTCCTTGTCCACTACATTCATGTTTGCGATCATCCCTGGAGACCCAATCGTGAGTGGCCATGGGATGACCTTTGTGGGCGTGCCTGAACGAGGGGTCCCTGGGGCTCTCCCGAGTCAGTATATAGGCCTCTTTAATGGCGTCAACATAGGGAATCCAGCAAATCATATATTTGCTATTGAGCTCGGCATGATACTAAACTTGGAGTTCGAGGACGTCAACAACAATCATGTCGGGATAGACTTCAATGGGCTTTTCTCAACCGTGTCTGCTCCAGCTGGCTACTATCCTGACGGTCATCCTGAAAGCCTTGTGAACTTGAGTTTGATCAGTGGTGAAGCGATGCACGTGTGGGTGGAGTATGATGGAATTGAAAAGCAAATCAATGTCACTTCAGCTCCTAGCGGCATTGTAAAACCGAGAACTCCACTTTTGTCTCTGTTGTTTGATCTCTTAGCAGTATTCAAGAACATGTATGTTGGGTTCTTTGCCTCAGCAGGTTCGCATATTTCTTCTCATTATCTTTTAA
The DNA here is from genome assembly GCF_007655135.1 of Punica granatum. Classification (NCBI taxonomy): domain Eukaryota; kingdom Viridiplantae; phylum Streptophyta; class Magnoliopsida; order Myrtales; family Lythraceae; genus Punica; species Punica granatum. Next base: position 1,883,414 of record NC_045131.1, read on the forward strand.
GCTGGAGTTTTCAAGATGAATGGACAAGCCGAGAAACTCTCTCTGCCGTTGCCTCCTCAGGTTTCCCCCAGCGTATTCAATTCAAGGCTTCCCTGTAAGCCAACATCCAAACTGCTGACGATTGGAATCGCTGTGATGTCCTTGTGTTTCATCTTATTTGGTGTCTTGGTGGTACTTTATCTCATTAGGAAGAGAAAGTTCATGGAGGTTCTTGAAGACTGGATTATGGGCCTCACCGGTTCAAATACAAAGATCTCCACATCGCTACTGAGGGATTTAGAGACCAGGAGTCACTGGGGAGCGGCGGCTTTGGGAAGGTCTATAAGGGGATACTACCGACCTCTAAGATGGAAATTGCAGTGAAGAGTGTCTCTCATGAATCAAGACAAGGGATCTGAGAATTCGTTGCAGAAATTGTCAGTGTCGACCTGCTCCATCACCGGAATCTAGTTACACTCTTGGGCTACTGCCTGCGAAAAAGTGAGCTCCTGTTGGTCTCTGAGTACGTGCCTAATGGAAGTCTCAGTAAGTACCTCTATAATCAACAGAAACTCACTCTGAATTTGAGCCAGAACACTACAAATCATAAAAGGAGTAGCATCGGGGCTCTTATATCTTCATGAAGAGTGGGAACTGGTTATAATTCGTCGAGACATTAAGCCCAGCAACATCCTGCTAGATACCGATTTGAATGGACGACTAGGTGATTTTGGCATCATGAGGTTGTACAACCACAGTACTGAACCGCAGACTACCAATGTGGCAGGAACTATTTGGGTATCTTGCCCCCGAGCACATTCAGACTGGGAAGGCCACGAAAAACATCAGTATGTATGCCTTTGGGATTTTCTCCCTTGAGGTTGCCAGCGGGAGGAGGCCTATTTAGGTGAGGCAGATAGAAGAAGATGTGGCTCTGGTTGATTGGGTACTGTCCTGCTGGAGCAGAGGGGAGATCCTTGAGGCGAGAGATCGGAAACTGGGGACAGAGTTTGTGGCAGAAGAAGTGGAGTTGGTCCTGAAACTCGGGCTGTTGTGCATGCATTCAGAACCGAGAGCAACGCCGAGCATGCGCCAGGTGGTTCAGTACTTGGAAGGAGGTATAGCGCTACAGGTAGTATCATCCTCTTTGGTTCTCTCCGCAAGTGGATTAATCTTTGCACGTCATGAAGGGTTTGATGAACATCCCATGTCCTCTCTGCCAGCAGAGGACAAGGAATTCTCATCTCATCACAAGTCCTGGATTCGCTTCTTTCAGCCGGAAGATGATGAGTGTTTCGAGTATCAAAGTTGTTCTAATCTATTCAGGACCCCTTCCCCATTTCTTTCTATTTTCCTAAGTAGCCGGTAAACTAAAGACTTTGATTTTGAGGAAGGAGTCTTGGCGTAGTGACGGAACCAAGATATCTTAGTTTAATCATCATCAAAGGAACTTATATGCCCTTTTATTTCCTTTTATTTCTTATCATTGTACTAGGCCTTGGGCCTCTTTTACGACTGGAAAAAAAAAAAACTTTGATTTTATTTGAGCTACGGTTACATATCTGTGAAAATGGTGAAATGGACATAGGAAGTTTTGATTACTGAATGGTATGCAAATCGTAAATGGCGATGGTGCTTTGACATTGAGCTCGGCACGTATTGTCTTAATGGTGCTATAATTATTAAAATTTCAACGCAAAAGTCGATTTCTTTATTGAGCAACCTTCTTTGAAAACGAGGTTAACATGCTCAGTATGAACTGTCCGTCTCTTCATAACTGAAACTTCTCTGTTCTTCACTAACATTAACTGGTGGAGTCGACCATGGAGCGTTTCTCTTCTCGGATAGTCAGAGGCGATCGTTTGCACAGTTTCAAGCCGGAAATCTCGTGTTTCTTCTCTGAAGCATCAGAGATGGTTTGTAGGATTGTAGCAACAATATTTTTATCAGCTTCTCTTAAAGTCCTAACGGAATCACTGAATAAATAGTCAACAGTGCATCACTAGATCAACCATGGTACCATGAGATGATAACGTCCCTCATTCATCAACTGAACATGAAACCATTTCAATAATCGGCCTGGGACTTTTTGATACGTGTAAATCTTCTTTGAGAATCAATCTTCCAAAAAATTACCTCCGCCATCAATTATTCTAGCCCGCAATCCTCCAATATTGTTTGCCCTTCCGGTATACTTGCTACGAAAAATTATTCTAGGATTATAGTCCTGTACAGAAAATAAGCTGTTGGATATTGTCTCAGGACTATTGTTATTTGTGTCATTTAGTCTTTGTTTGTTATGTTGTGTTAATTTGCAATTTAGTCCTTAGGGTGCAGTTATCTTTACAGTTACTTTATTAGCATATTTCAAGGGATATGGGACAGTTGTGCAGAGGTAATTTTCTGCAATATATTTGCCCGTTTGTTCAGTTTGTTAGTGAGTTGAGTCATTTTGTTCTTGTACTCCATAGACTCTATTCTACAGAGGTTTGAATGAGCTAATTTCTTTCTCCTCTCCCTCTGTTCAGTTTTTGGAACTGCAGATTCTTTGTGCTGCAGACGTGTGTGAGTGATTGAGAGAAACACAAAGTGAGAGTTTGAGAGAATTAACATAAGCAAACCGACATGCAATATTATTGTTGCTAACATGAGACATTAGCTATTCAGCTGCACGAGAAAATCATGCAAATCTTCGGAGTGCACAGTAGCTATTGTATAGACAAACCCAAAAACCTTCACATAAAATAAATATATCGAAGGCCAATCATCTTCCACCTGAGAGAAGTGAACCTGAAACAGTGGACGAGATCGAGAATGCCTTGTCCATTGAAGTCGGGTAGGACATAGCAAAATCATCAAACCCCTCTCGATGAGCGAACCTTAATCCGCTTGAAGAGATGCTAAGGGACGAGGATAGGTCCTCTATCAGCATGTCACCATCCAAGTAGTGTACCACTTGCCGCATCGTCGGCCTGCCCTGGGGATCTGAGTGTGAACACATCAGGCCCAGCTTCAGTACCAGTTCAACTTCCTTGGCCACGAACTCTCCGCCCAAGTTTGGGTCCCTTGCCTCGAGAATCTCCCCTCCTCTGTTCCAGCAGGAGAACACCCAGTCGACCAAGATCACGTCCTCGGTTCCACGTGCCTCAATCGGCCTCCTACCAGTTGCCACCTCAAGGAGGAAAGCCCCGAAAGCAAAGACATCGGTGGCCTTGGTGGCCTTGCCTGTCCTGGTATGTTCAGGAGCGAGGTATCCAAGGGTCCCCACCACACGGGTAGTCTGAGGATCGGTCCCGTGGTCATACAGCCTTGCGAGCCCGAAATCTCCCAACCTCCCATTCATTTCAGCGTCGAGAAGGACATTATTTGCCTTAATGTCGCGGTGGATCACGACTTGTTCCCACCCTTCATGGAGGTACAAGAGCCCAGCGGCCACACCTTTTATGACCCTAAACCTTTGGGCCCAGTTGAGGGTGACTTTAGGCTGATTGAAGAGGTACTTTTCGAGGCTCCCGTTTGGCATGTAATCATATACCAAGAGGAGCTCGCCCTTCCTCCGGCAGTAACCAAGGAGGGTGACTATGTTCCGGTGCCGGAGCCGACCAATGCTAACGATCTCCGCCACGAATTCCCTGATTCCTTGCCTTGAATCATGAGACACCCTCTTCACGGCGATCTCCATCTTTGAAGTGGGCAATATCCCTCTATAGACCCTCCCAAAACCACCAGACCCAAGCAGTTCCTGGTCCCGAAACCCCCTTGTGGCGATGTAGAGATCCTTGTACTTGAACCGGTGTGGCCCGTAATCAAGCTCCCAGTCTTCGAGAACCTCTGCATACTTCCTTTTCCTTCTAACATAATAAACCAATCCTGAGATTAACGCTGACACGAAAAATAAGCATAAAGCGGGCACTCCGATGGTCAGCAGCTTAGAGGTCGGCTTCTTTCCTATTCGGGGAAGCTTAGGAAGCTTAGACAGGGAAAGCCCCTGTGCCTGTCCATTCATCTGGAAGCTCCAGCCAAGAATGTAATGGGAAGTTAAGACTGAGCCTGTCGAGGACGAGAATCCCACGTACATGGTCTTGTTCACGATCGGTGAGAGATCGCGTGACAAGGACAGGAGTGGAGTGCTCGGTCTTGCAGCCTTGAAGGGTGCTAAAGTTACATCAATTTGCTTATTTGTCCCATCATAGTCTACCCAAACTTGCATAGCTCGGCCACTGATCAGAGTCAAGTTCTCAAATTTTCCAGCACCACCATCGGGGTAATACCCTGCCGGAGTAGCATTAGCCGAGGTCAGCCCATTGATGTCGATTCCAACATGGTTATCATTGATGTCCTGGAACTCGGTGCTCTGTATCGTGTCGAGCTCGACCGCAAACACGTGGTTTGTGTCGTTGCCATCATTGGTCCCATTAAAGAGACCAAGATACTGGCTCGGTAAGGCCCCTGGAAGGCCCCTCTGTGGGGCGGCCACGAAGGCAATCCCATGGCCACTCAGCCTCGGGAACTCCGAGATGATTGCGAACACGAATGTGGTGGAGAAGGAGAAGGCGGAACCTTCACTTGAGTTCTTGAAGGGTATGGGGTCTGGATAAAATGCATGGCCGGCCTTCTGCTTTGTATCGTTGGTCAGCCTAAGCAGTCCACTTGGGGTGAACTCCGCAATCCCATCGAGATCCAAGTTAACCGACCGGAAGCCGTTGAACGTGAACCCGAACCCAGCTCCCACTTGGAGAACAACCATCGCAAGGAGGAGTTTGGAAATCAAGGCAAGTGCAAGGAAATCCATGGAAGATATGATTCAATATTCAAGAAATGATTCTTTTGGGCTTGGCTTATGCTTAAGCAAGAAGAATATAATAAGGAGACCAGTGGATCGTGAAAGGGGTTGTTGCTGGCAGCACAACTCCACCTAATCAAAGGTTTTTTTTTTTTTTTTTCGGTTACAAGGGAGGCCTTAATACATTAAAATAAAAATTCTAAATATCTAATAAAGGGACATGAGTAGTCTACTGGATATCGAATCTGAGATCTTTTAATCACCAGGCGAGAGATGCACTACTGTAATATTTCCTCCCTTATACATAATCAAAGGTTTGACAAAACTGAGGATGTTCCTAAGGGAAGTTACCATGTGAAGAATCAATCAATGAATCCTTGCTAATTTGTCTCCGTATAAAATGATTTCCGTCAACTTTGGGCACTCGTTGTCGTGTTCTTTATAATAATTAATGCGATGTATTGTGAATGGAATGATTTTATTTTCAAATAAAATCTTTTTAATTAACGGCTGCTATGGCTAGAGGGAAGGAAGAGTTGAAGAACGGTCAAATATGGTCCCTATCTCTAGTTTCCTTGTCTCGTACGAGTCACATTAAAGGAGACTAGACTAGTACTGGTCCATAAACATAGATAGATGATATCTTTAGGAAGAAGCGTCATGATCCACGAGATTTTTCTGAGGATTTTATCTTTGCAAAATTGACAAGGAGAGTTGATGAGAGCAAATCAACGCCCAGATCCACCACTGTCTCAAGAGGTAAGTCATTTTTCCACCAGCCTGATGTATCCCGTCATTAAGGAAGTTGCTTCCGAGCCATTGCGCATGATAATGGAATAGAACCTTTTTTGTTTTTCCGGTAGAAAATAGGACAGAAGTTTGAGTTTTGATGAGTACAGCCAAGCTTTTGTCGTAGTAGATACGTGCTTGTATATTACGATGGTTCAAGAAGTTATTTAATTTATGTAATTTCTTAATTATTTTTAGAGAACTTTTAGTATTGTTTCGCGGTCGAAAAAACCCTTCATTTTATAAATTTTAAAGTTTATTTTGTGAGTTTTAATATAATATTAAATATCATAAATTTGTGAAGAATAAGAACCAATAAAATATCTAGCGTATTGACTGATTTTTTTTTGTTATTTTTATGGGTTTAAATAGTTAATATGCCTACTAAATGACATAGGAATGAAAGATTTAATCGTGATAATTAAATCATACAAAAGAAGATGATTGAAATATATAATATTATTCTGAAATGAAAAGGAAAAATTATTCAACAACTATAAGGAGAAGTAACTAGATTTTTATGAGGTTATTATTGTCATAAAACAGTAAAGATAAAAACTATTATACTAGAAAATATCTCATATACACATAATAACATGAATAAAAGGTATACATAATAGTGATACTCATAATTAAAATTTAAAATACATAAGAGCATACCGATCGTGAGAGAAGCATGTCATAGTAAGGTGCGCAGGGAGAAATAAGAGTAAAAAGAAGATAGCGTAGAACATGAATTTTTCAGTGTCCTATTAAATTATAGGATCTTTAGTACATTAACCTAAGGAAAATATTATTTCATGTTCTGTTTTTGTCTTCTAAACAAGAGTTCATGTTAGGTATATATACAGCCAACAAACATGTGCACAATTTTTACTTATTTTATGGGAAGAAAAGGAATGGTTTAATTGAGGATAAGCATCGGTTTTCCATATTGCAATATTATATTACATATATATTTTTGCCTCTGAATGTGAAGGTTTGATTAATTTAGTATATCCTATTTGATATGTGGTAGGTAGTTGCTTTGAAAGTTCTGTGAGATAGAAGGACCCAAAACAAAAAATTGTTAATTGACATAAAACCCCAACCTGCTAGGGGTTGACCATTTATTGTCATAGGACAGAGACTGCCACCAGTGAATTATGACAAAGGGGGGGTTCACTTAAGGTAGAAGAGAACCCGATAAGTTTGAAATGAAGAGCAGGAGAAAAGAATATGAAAATTTTGTAATTTTTCTTTGGAAGAAAAGAATATGGAAGAAGCGGCTGGAAATCGACATAAAGATATTATTATGCAAGGGAATCTTTCCAATCTCTGCATATTTTTAATGGCATGAATTTCCTAGAATTAGCCCGATTTGTCAAATTTGGCTGTGCTGAATTTCTTCGGGAATCTGACTCATTTCACGTTTCCAATTGTTCAAACATAGTCATCCATAGGATGCTTGCAGAGAGAAAAAGAACATAGTAATAGAAAATTGGCAAGTTGCAGGGTTTTCCAGAAGCTCCATATATTTATTTTTGGATGTGTTCTAGAAGGTCCATATCGTGCAAGCATCTTTCAGTGAATACGAATTTTGCCCCTAATTCACCTTCTCGGACTATATGCGGACTGGGTTCGACCTTTTGTGTATGGGCTGAATTCCGATATTGGGTTCAAAACTGTCATTGCTGCTCTCAGCTTACCCATGTCATCTTGATATGAGGAGGAAACTTATTGCGAGGATGTGAATTCCGGCTTCCGAGCATTCAGCTCTTTAAGTCAGTTGGAGTTTCCAGTAAATGCTTCATTGGCTGCCTGCTGCCCCTCCATGACCTCATATGGCTATTGCCAAAAGAAGGTTGAAAGGTCGCCAGTGGAATTAGCTAGGACGATGTGCCACGTCCAGCAACCTACTATTGACTAAGGCCTCCAATTTCGGGTATTACGGCAACCTGTGTTAATGGGTGACAATGATCTCTTGTCACTTTGGATATGCTAATTTGCTAACATCCACCATAATCACAAAGATGATCAATCGCCATACTCAGAATCTCAGGTAGAGATGGAAATTAACTACTTCTACTTCTGATATATAGACTTTCCCTAAAAAGAGCAAGTTAAGGAGAAAAATGGAGCCTTCAGTTATAACATCCTTGCTTTAATGATTTATGTATGTATATATAGAGTAATCTTTGGAAGTGTGTTGTAGCTTTGATGTATAGATTGATAGTTACATGCCCTAACGTTCATTGCAAAGTTAGGGTCTTGGCTCTGCAACCTTAGAACTAGAATCAGTATAATGATGTACACCAACCCGTTTGCCTAATGGAAGTATCAGCCAGGTACCTCTATAACGAACAAAAACTTACACTAAAATGAAGCCAGACGCTAGCCATAAAGGGAGTAGCCTCGGGGCTACTATATCCTATCCATTCTGGCAAGGAGCTCAATTTATGTCAGAGTAAATGGTATGTTGAGATGTTAGCTACTCTGATATATCCGTAAAAAAGTTAAATCAGTTCAATTGTCTCCTGGCTCGGGACTGTTTGGTATGTGTTAATCTTCGCAGTGGAACACTAGAAGCAAAAAGTATAAACAAAAAAACTCAAAAATCTTCACAGACCCTCAATGGGAGATATATCAATCATCTTCCACCTGAGAGAAGTGAGTCTGCAACAGAGGAAGAAACTGCGAATGCTTGGTCCATTGAAGAAGGGTACGACATAACAAAGTCGTCAAACGCCTCTTGATGTGCGAACCTTACCCCAGGCGAAGGGATGCTTAGGGAGGAGGATAAGTCCTGTATTGGCAGGTCTCCTTCCAAGTACTGCAACGCTTGCCGCATTGTCGGTCTCGCCCTGGGCTCCGAGTGGGAGCACACCAGGCCCAGCTTCAGCACCAGCTCAACTTCCTCAGCTACGAGGTCTCCACCCAAGTTCGGGTCCCTCGCCTCAAGAATCCCACCTCCTCCGCTCCAGCAGGAGAACACCCAGTCGACCAAGATCACGTCCTCAGTCCCTCGTTGCTCGATCGGCCTCCTTCCAGTTGCCATCTCAAGGAGGAAAGCCCCAAAACTGAAGACATCAGTGGCCTTCGTGGCCTTACCAGTCCTGGTATGTTCGGGAGCAAGGTATCCTAGAGTCCCCACAACCTGTGTGCTTTGAGGATCGGTCCCGCGGTCATACAGCCTTGCAAGCCCGAAATCTGCTAATCTCCCATTCAATTCAGCATCAAGAAGGATGTTGCTCGCCTTAATGTCGCGGTGGATCACAACCTGGTCCCACCCTTCGTGGAGATACAAGAGCCCTGAGGCGACCCCCTTTATGACCCTAAACCTTTGGGTCCAATTGAGAGTCACTTTGGGCTGGTTGAAGAGGTACTTGTCGAGGCTTCCATTTGGCATGTAATCATACACCAAAAGGAGCTCACCCTTCCTCCGGCAGTACCCAAGGAGTGTGACTAGGTTACGGTGCCGGAGCCGACCAATGCTGACAATCTCTGCCACGAATTCCCGCATACCTTGCCTGGAATCATGAGAAATCCTCTTCACAGCAATCTCGATATTTGAAGTGCGCAGCACCCCTCGATAGACCCTCCCAAAACCACCTACACCCAACAGCTCCTCGTCCCGGAATTCCCTCGTGGCTATGTAGAGATCCTTGTACTTGAACCGGTGGGGCCCATACCGGAGTTCCCAGTCCTCAAGAACCTCCGCACACTTCCTCTTCAACCTAATGTAATAAACCAGTCCTGAGATCAACACGGACACGGAAAATAAGCATATTATGGGAACTCCAACTGTTAGCAGCTTAGGAGTCGGCTTCTTTCCTATTCGGGGAAGGTTGGGAAGCTTAGACAGGGCAAGCTCCTCTAATTGTCCATTCATCTGGAAGCTCCAGCCGAGAATGTAATGGGAAGTTAAGAGTGAACCGGTCGAGGATGAGAACCCAACAAACATGGTCTCCTTGACAATTGGCGAGAGATCGAGCGATTGGGACAGGAGTGGAGTGCTTGGTCTAGCAACGCTGAAGGGCGCTAAAGTTACATTAATTCTCTTCTCAGTCCCGTCATAGTCCACCCAGACTTGCATAGGTCGGCCGCTGATAAGGGTCAGGTTTTCAAATTTTCCAGCACCACCATCGGGGTAGTACCCTGCCGGAGCAGCGTGGGTAGAGGCCAGGCTGTTGATGTCGATCCCGACATGATTATTATTGATGTCCTGGAACTCAGTGCTCTCTATCGTGTCGAGCTCGATGGCAAACACATGGCTGGTGGTGTTCCCATTACTGGTTGCATTAAAGAGTCCGAGGTACTGGCTCGGGAGGGTCCCGGGGAGGCCCATCTGGGGGGCAGCCACAAAGGCGATCCCATGGCCACCCACTTCTGGCTGATTGGAGATGATTGCAAACACGAACGTGGTGGAGAAAGAGAAGACGGAGCCTTCCATTGAGTTCTTGAAGGATACTGGGCGGGGATAGAATGCATGGCTCGTTCTCTGCATTGATTCATTGGTCAGCCGGAGCAGGCCATTGGAAGTGATCTGTGCAATCCCATCGAGGTGTAAGTCAACTGGTCGGAAGCCGTCGAAGGTGAACCCGAACCCTTGGCCTGAACTCAGTCCAGCTCGGAGGAAAATGAGAGCAAGGAAGAGCTTGGAAATCATGGCCCGCGCCGGAAAATCCAGGGAAGGAAGTAGACTGCAGCGTCTCTCTATTTAGTAGTTGCCTCTTTAAGGTCTCAATTTCTGCCTCATGCCTGAGGCAATACGCTGCAGCTGATACGTCTGCATCATGTGACTTTTGACCTTGTATAAGCAAGAATGAGGTTACTGAACCCTGAAAATGCTAGTTTCATTTCTCGTGGTCCAGCTTGACCTAACCAAAGGTATTAAAATAATTAATGTATTATAGCCGATTCGTCTGAAATAAAATAGTTTCGGTCAACTTTGAGCACCCATGCTTGTTATCGTGTTAAATTAACCGCAACGCATGACTTGATTTATGTTGAAATATATGTATTTTGCCTGCGGCTTGTGCTGTTAGAGGAGGGAAGAGTTTGAGGACTGGTCAATATGGCCCATTTATTCTCCAGCTTCCTTGGATTTTTCTTCTTCTTTTTTTTTCGGTAGTTAGCTTCCTTGGATTTTTCCAAAGTACACATAGAATTTTTTTTTTTTTTGGGGGGGGGGGGGGGGGGGGTGGGGTGGGGTGGGGGTTGGGGTGAGGACAAAAATTTCATTGGGCATTAATTAATATAAGGGAGAGCAAATCAACGGTTAGATCTTAGAGCTAAAGCGTCTTTGTCCTTTTGAGACTTCATATCATAGGGCACATATAATTATAAAGTCAACGACGTACCATGTGCATCTCATTTCACTAATATCGGGGCATGGGAGACGATAGCTGGAATCAAGGATAAGCATTAGCTTCTTGTATAATTTATCCAATTTGATATATGTGTAGGTCGTTGCTTTGAAAGTTCAGTTTGTAAAGGATCCATAATATGAAATTGTTAAGCCAGTGGTAGGAGATAACCCTGCTTTTAAAAGGACAAGCAACCTCAATTTCACATCTGATTAATCATTAGCGTAAATTGGAGAAAGTTGGCAGATAGATAGAGAATCATTTATAGAATCTTTTGTAATAGCATTTATAACATTTTAATGGGTTAGCTATGTATCTGTATTAGTACTATCAAGGACAAGGACTCTATTTATTAGATGAAAGATGATCTTATTGAAATTTCATTCGGCTTGAACTCAAATAGTTAGAACCCGTTGGGGTTTCGAACACCAGAGTGCACACCAATATACCTAAGACCATTTTAAACTAATAATTTCAAAAGAAAGATAAAAGAAAAGGGAAAAATTGTGCCAATTTCCATACAAGGAAGATGGAATGATCCGTTGTAAATCGAATCACTGCTTTTAAGCAAATTAGTCTTTTCCTATCACTAGTATATTGAAGAAGAAACAACATAATGAAAAATGGAGTTCAGCACAGTAACACTTGCCTTCAACCTGTGATTAGGAGGGAGGTTACCGTCTCGATATTCCACATTGGGACTTCCCATATCTTACACCTTCCTTGTAGATTAGCTCGACGGAATGGATTTGGAAATTGCAAATCCTGGGCAACCACTGGTTCTTGTTGTGACTCGCAATTCATCTTCCCGGACTATATGTGGACCCGAGGTCGACCTTTGTCAAGTGGGCTGAGTCCTCATAATGGGCTCAAACTGTATGAAAAGATGTTTGTGGGCCTTGTCTTTTCCCCCGAACCTTGAAGGACTCTCCATCTCACTGTCTTTGATTCTGGAAATCAAAAAGCAATCAATATAATCAAATATATAAAAATTGAAAAGCACGAGCAGAAATTGACATGTACGCTCAAAATGCAAATTCCGAACTCATTGTTTCTTTAAATATTTTATTCTCCAAATAATTTATAACTTTTTGAGAATGTAAAAGGATATTCAAGATTTTAAAAACTTTAACAATTCCTATGCTGATGTTAAATACAATTTTCAAAAAATATCATTATCGATATGAGATTGATAACTGTTTTCCATTTAATAATATTACTAGCATATGTATCCATAAAAAGTTTAAAATAAAAACAATTGTCCCTTAGTGAATTGTGAAATTAAAAGTAAGTTCCTTACTAAATTTAAAATTATGGCACTCTAAACTCACAGAGTAAGATTACATTTCATTTTATAAATTTTACTCTCAACCACTACAAAAAAAAAAAACTGCCATTTACTGATGGCTATTTTCCATCAGTAAAAATCGAAAAATCCTTCAGTAACCACCTTTGAGCCTATACTGACGGAATAGTGGACTTTACCTATGGTTTTTTAACCCGTTAATATAAGTTCGTGGCTATACACATATACTGACAGCATTACGATTAATATTTCCAAGTTCTTTATGAACGAAAGTTCCCGCTGCAAATTGCAAATCTGTTAGTACATTACCAGATTTGTCGACAGATATTCCATCGGTTTAAGTCATTTTCTAAGTCATATCCACTCTCTCGTATAACTTATACCGACAATTTCTCATCACTGTAGCCGCAAGTTTAGTGATGGACTATCCATCGGTAAATGACTTTTTTGTTTTACATCTATACTAACAGCATACTCATCACTACTTGCCTATCGAAGACATAGTATGAATAGCAAAAACCCATTGACAATGTGGTTATCAAAACAATTTGAATATTCAAGACATTTAATTTTGCATAATATTTGATGTAATTATAAGCCACCCAAAAGTTCAAATAAAGCATAATCAATCATAGGAAAAGGTGTCTAGGCATCAAAACTGCATCTACTAATCAACAAGAGAAAACTGCCCATGGGGATTGGAAATTACACTTGGGATTTAATTTTTAGGTAAATTGCAAGAGAGCCCTCATGTCTTCCATTTCCGATTTTTCCTGAGTCCCCAACACGTGTCGGGCTTGCCCTTGATGAATTTTATGACCGTTTGAACTGTGAAATAATCAAAAATATTTTCCTTAAAAGCCCATGAAATGACCATTTTGCCCCTTGTTATCGTGGTCATGCCGGATCGTCGGTTTCAAGTCCAATTGAGTTCAAAATCGACTCCGGGTCAAAATCGTGTGTCTACATATATATAGTCAACCTTGAACTTTCTAATTTATAATTTTTAATATAATATTATTCAACAATGTAAAAAGTGTAAAAAATTTAACTTTTTAAATTTGAAAATATTTTACTAAAGTTAAAGTAATAGATAATATATTTTTAATTTAGATAATTGATAAATGTATAAATTTATCTTTTCTCTACTTTTTCATTAATTTGGTTTTTCTCTTACCCTATTTATGAAATTTAATTATGAGTAGTCCTATATTTTTAATACTATAATTATATTCTTTCAACTCGTGATGGATCATCATTTAGAGTCTTTAATCATTATTAATACACACACACATATATATATATAAATATTAAGTTTTATATATTCCAAACATTACTATTATAGCTATACCTAACAAAATAAGAATAAGATAACAAAAACTAATCAGTCATTGTCGGTACAAGATAAAGTCGATGCAAAATACTTTTCACAATTATACCAAAAACATGATCTCGAGAGGGGAAAAAACGAAAAACAAAATCAAAATCCATGAAATTACGATATACTGATGGAGATACACATCAGTAAATGTCAAATAAAATACCAACAGCCACTTGTGCGATGCGATAGACGTTTTTTAGTTTTAGACATCAGTAAAGTACCTAGCTACGGTGATGGCACTATGGTTTGTCAGCAAAAAGGGGTATACTGACGGATTTCAAATTTTCGTCAGTAAAAACTAACTCCAGTGATGGCACTATTGTCTGCAACAATGATATATATTGACGGATTTCAATGTCGCCAGTAAAAACTAACTGATAGTGATGGGAATTCCATCAGTAGAAAAACTTTCACTAGATGGCAATTAGTTTGCAGTGAATTTCAAAGTGAAAATCATAAACACTTCTCTCTTTAGAAATTATTAGAAACAATAGTACAGAAAATCTGTTCTATTATGAAAATTTTTAAAGAATAGGTTTTCAAATTTGATATATATATATAAGGAAGTAATATTTTTTGAAATCAATAAATATAAATATATAAAAGGCTATAGACAGAGTTTTTGCTTTGAATTTTACTTCTCAATTTTAAAGTAAAAAGTATAAACACTCGACTATTTAAAAGTAATTTAAAAACATCAGTAATTAAAATCTAACCAAATAATAACATTTAAAGAAATGGAGTTTCAAATTTTATATATGTGTAAATAAAATAAAATATTTGTTATAAAAAAAGGCATTGTTAGCATCTGCGCAAGATAAATTTATTATTGAAAGTATTACGCATATGGAAATATTGAATTTCGAGAAATATGTAATTTTTTTCGGTTACAAGAGAGACCTATAGATAGTTTCATTGGGTATCGAACCTGATACCTCTTGATTACCAGGCGAGAGGTGCGTCACTGCGCTATATCCTCTCTCGATGAAATATGTAATTTCAAACGTACTATACTCAACCAGTGACAAAATTCAGTTTGCTTTCCAGTTCTAATGCTTGAGTGGAAAAGGTCATGTTATTTCACTATGAGATTCAACAAATATTGCATATATATACATATTTAAATTTTCGAAATTAATGGATAATATCATATATAAATTTTGAATTGCGGTACGATGTCGGAACTCTATGCGCTTTAATTCTTTGAATTTTCTTTTTAATTTCATCTTAATAAAATTATTACACTTATTGTCATATTGTCATTCTTGGATCAACGTGTAGTGACATGGCTGTTAATTGCTTGCCATGTCTGTTTCTCCTTATTTAAAAAAAACAGAGAGAGACAGAGAGAAGAAAACGTTTGATATAGAAGATAGATAAGAAATTTCTTGGAGAGCCTTTTTTTTTTGGATGAATGGTAAAAATTATTGTTCTTGGCGAGCTTATTATCTAACAGGCTCATCTATTCTGAGAAGAAACTCAACTTGTGTGAAAATAAAACGGCATGTAAATATATATGTTATAAGCTGCTCTGATAATTAATATCGGCCTAAAATGAAATCAATTTAGTTATCTGCTAGCTATGTACTGCTTTATTATGAGTTAATCTTCACAGTGGCATAAAATTAGGAGCATACAAAAGTATGAACAAACCCAGATATCTTCACAATTTCTTTATTATGGAAGCTCAATGTTATCTCTCACTAAAGAGAAGTGAATCTGCAATAGAGGAAGAAACTGAGAATGCCTTTTCTGTTGAACAAGGTTGCGACCTAACAAAATCATTGAACGCCTCTTTATGTTCGAACCTTACCCTACTCGAATGAAAACTGATCAGGGAGGATGATAAGTCCTGTATTGGCAGGTCTGCTTCAAAGTACTCTACCACTTGACGCAACGTAGGCCTCGCCCCAGGCTCCGAGTGTGAGCATACCAGGCCCAGCTTCTGCGCCAGCTCAACTTCCTCGGCCACAAAGTCTTCACCCAAGTTCGGGTCCCTCACCTCTAGAATCTCTCATCCTCTGCTCCAGCAGTAGAACACCCAGTCGACCAAGATCATGTCCTCAGTTCGGCTTGGCTCTATTGGCCTCCTTCCAGTAGCCATCTCAAGGAGGAAAGCCCCAGAACTGAAAACATCGGTGGCCATCGTGGCCTTGCCGGTCCTGGTATGTTCACGAGCAAGGTACCCTAGAGTCCCCATGACTTGGGTGCTCTGAGGATCGGTCCCGTGGTCATACAACCCTGCAAGCCCGAAATCTGCTAATCTCCCGTTCAATTTAGCATCAAGAAGAATGTTGCTCGCCTTAATGTCCCGGTGGATCACGGCTTGGTCTCACCCTTCGTGGAGGTACTGTTAGAAAACCGAGCACTTGCCTAGCGGAAAAGTTAATAACGGTAAAAATCAAAATTTTATCGCGTGCTCGTTTAATCGAAAACTTCAAGATCATATCATTGACATAAGAATCGCCTTCTAAATGAATAGACAACATCACATATCGAATCTACAAGAAAAGTTTAAACTTTTATACTAACCTTGTTGATTCGAGTCGATCAAACTAACCGTCCAAGTGTCCGGTCTCTAGTTCGTCCACACGAGCACGTCTCCACCGAGATTAGACTCCTCTCGACCCGTACACTCCAAACTAGGTCACCGATCTCGAACGGAATCGTCACGGAATGAAAGGATCTCTTAAAGGACGTCAAAGACAATACCCAAACGCCGAACCAGAATCGAAAAGAACTCCGATTAGCCTTGGGATTTGTGCGGTTGAGTTGTTTGTTGATTGCCTCAGTCGAAACCTTATCTCTTTCTCTCTAATATCGGTTGATGATCGATTGCATTATGGGTTATCTGTAAGAACATATCTATATATATCTTTACCCTAGGGACTAAAATGTAATTATTAATTAATCCACATTAATTAATAAATCACAAATGAGTCCTCACAAGTAAGTCATCCAATGACTTGTCCTTGTTGTAAGAAAGAAAGATCAAACGAGTCATTGACACGAGTTTCCATCAATAGACAATCTATTTATAGAAACTCTGCAAATAAGGAAACTATCGTATTTCCTTAATTAGATTTATCATTGATATTGAACTCGGCTTCAGGATGTGCTAGCACCCTTGCAACCACATTGCAAGCCTCGTTCGATAATTAATTCCTAATTAACTTCGTTAATTAGAATTAATTCTTTTCTCGATTTAAACACGCTCAATGTGTGTGACTAACTAGGTTCATCATCAAATGGCAATGGGATTATAGTATCAACTCATTTGACACTACTAGAAACTCTTTTTATAACCAAAATCATAATTCTCAAAATGCCATTGGTTCCCAAAGTTCACGAGTGACACCTAGAAGCGTATCGTGACAATCCAAATGATGACGAATCTATAATTGAAACATTCTGATGAACCTCTGATCGTATATGCCATGCATTGAATCCCTTCACTACAAGATCCCGATCTAGCCAGAGTTACGGTAAATGTCAAACTCTATAGCCGATTATATGGACTCTCTAATTTCATTCTTAGATCTGTAATACTTGAACATAAACTGTTTTCTATTTGAATCTATCTACCCCGGCCGAGGATTTCTCGATCCAGAACAAAACTCATATCCATAGGATCTTTTCCCTGTTTACTCAGGTTAGTGAATCCCGTCTTGATCGGACACCTAACTCCAAGTATAACTAACTAGGACCACTATTTGCCGAATACTCATGCTAAGCACAAATATATTAGCAGTAGCAAATCCTAATCACCTATACTTGAGATAGCGTTTCATCTCAGGTCTAAGGATTATATGCACTAATATGATCCATATAACATTCATTGACATTAGTAAATTACTGTATGAATATTATCTGCACATCACGTTCGACTACTTATCATATAAGTATCCACATATCTGTCACGATAACAGTTATCATATAGCATGAGACTTACTACTCTATCTTCATTAGTATCTATATAGTAATCATGGAAACAGACAGAGGTGATGATCTATCTGGAGAAATAATGTCCAGTTAAGTCTCCTACGATCATGAACAGTTTAAAGATATTCTTACTGAATTATTTTGTCACTCATATTCTCAACTCTTAAGAATGAAGTATTCAAAATATCTTAAGGACTTTATTATAATAAACATAGACAATATACGAATAATAGAATAAACTTTATTTCCATAAAAGGAATTATCCAAATCATGGTTCTTAGAATCATGATTCGAATCGTAGAATCGTACGATTCTACGATTCAAGGGGGGTCGTGTGATTCCGATACTATGGGCTGAATCGGAAACTGTTGAATCGGGCCTGAATCGGGCCTTGAATAGCTGAATCGCAGAATCGGCCTGATTCTGCGATTCCGGATTCGGCCCAGACTCGGGCGAAGGCTAGGCCTACTTTGGGCCCTCGGGCCGAAGCCCAGCCCATTTGCCATGAGCCCGACAGTTTTTTTCCCCTTCCTTCTCCCTTTCTTCTCCGGCGCTGAACCTTTCTCCCCGATCTCCCCGACATTTCTGTGCCCTAACCCTAATCCACTGGACCTGACCTCCTCTTCGTGTTCTTCAGTCTTCACAGATCCGACTTCCGCAATTCCAAGGTCCAACTTCCGCGATTTCTTCCACCGTGCCGAGTTCCGACTTCTGCGATTTCTTTTGCAGTTTCGAGCTTCAATTCGTCCGAGACTCCGAGTTGATCTGCCCGAGCTTCGACCTCCCAAGCAACTGCCGAGGACAGCTCATCAGCGAGAGTGGCCACAGTCATCAGCGAGCGCTGCGAGCTGCGAGTCTCTTCGATCTAATTCCTTGGGTAATTCGCCGAGGGGACGACCAACTTATCCCAGATCCCAGCAGGCAGCACCTCGACCTCAGTAGTCAGCTCGACGCTCTTGAAATTCCCTGGAAACTGAGTGCAATAAACATTTTGTTCTCTTACCTTGTCCTCAGGCAACACACTCGCCGATCCTTCTCTGTACGTATACCCTGTTCTGAATCTTCTGATGTCTTTCTATGTCTTTTCCATCTCGAATCTTAAACCAAGATGAAATTGGTAGCTGGATTATGTGTGTATGTGATTATGTGTGTGACTGTATACTAGCAAGTAGCACCTGATGGCTGATGCGGTAACTGGAAGTCTGGAACATTAGAATCAGTTTAATTGAATCTTCCTGTGATGGCTGATGCGGTAACTGGAACATTAGAATCAATTTAATTGAATCTTCCTGTGATGGCTGATGCGGTAACTGGAAGTTTGGAACAATCAGTTTAATTGAATCTTCCTGTGATGGCTGATGCAGTAACTGGACATCTGGAACATTAGAATCAGTTTAATTGAATCTTCCTGTGATGGCTGAACGTGACAAGTAATTAATGGTATAAAAGTATGCACCTTCCTGTGATGTCAAGCCTAATTGAATCAGTTTGATGCAATTATTGTGCAATTTGTTGTGCAAATTGCTGTGCTGATAGGTTTTAATGAGTCTGTGCTGATTGTGATGTAATTTCTGATGAGTCTGTAGTCTGTACTGATTGTGTTGTAATTTTCAATTCTGCTGGACTATTTTTTTTTAATTTTCTATTAGATTTGTTG
Source organism: Punica granatum (assembly GCF_007655135.1). NCBI lineage: Eukaryota > Viridiplantae > Streptophyta > Magnoliopsida > Myrtales > Lythraceae > Punica > Punica granatum. Next base: position 1,902,599 of record NC_045131.1, read on the forward strand.
AGTGAGTGATTATTGAGTTTGGGTTGAACAGATATGGCTTCTGCAAGTGGATCTGGGAGTGCATCGGCTAGTAATACCGGGGCAGTAACCAAATCTAGAAAAAATGCAACTGAAGTTAGAGATGATCCGGCATGGGCACACGGTTATGAAGTTCCAGGAGAAAGGTTAAAAATTAAATGTAAATATTGTGATAAGGTAGTTTCTGGAGGTCCTTATAGATTGAAGCATCACTTAGGATGTACCAAGATTAACGTGGCACATTGTCATGCTGTTCCTGATGATGTTAAGAATACTATGCTCAGTATTTGTATGCGTTTAGAGGATATTTCAATGAAGAAAAAATAAGCTAGTAGTTGTGGTTTGGAGGATGATGATGATGTTGTAAACGTTGATAATGATGCTGAAGATGTAGGGGTTGGTACAAAGAGAAGGGGAAAGGAAACAACTGAAATTTCTAGTTTCTTTAAGAAGAGAAGTTTGAACATTGAAAGCAAGCAGAAACAACCAACAATTAATCAGATGATGAAGAAAGATTTAAGAGAGGATGTTTGCATGCAGATTGCCCGTTTTTTCTATACAAGTGCAATTCCATTTAATTGTGTGAAGAATCCTGAGTTTGAGAAGATGTGTCATTTGATTGGAAAGTATGGTATTGGATCGAAACCGCTGTCTTATCATGAGATTAGTGATAAATATTTGAGAAAAGAGGTTGATAATACTATGTCATTGCTTGAGGAGCATAAAGCTATGTGGAGAAAGTCGGGGTGTTCTATAATGTCAGATGGTTGGACTGATAAGAAGAAGAGGTCCATATGCAATTTCCTTGTGAATAGCCCTAAGGGAACAATTTTTTTGACTTCTACTGACACATCAGACATTTCCAAGACTGCAGTGAAAGTATTTGAGATGATAGATGATATAGTGGAGCAAGTTGGGGAAGAGAACGTTGTTCAAATTGTCACGGATAATGCTGCCAATTATAAGGCGGCAGGTGAGATGTTAATGGAGAAACGGAAGAAGTTATTTTAGACTCCTTGTGCAGCTCATTGCATAGATCTTATGCTAGAGGATTTGGAGAAGAAGATTAAGGTACATGAGTTGACGATAATGAAGGGTAGAAAGATTACGACCTTCATTTACTCGAGAACGCTCCTCGTCACGATGCTGAAGCATTTCACTAAGGGCAAAGATTTGATTAGACCGGCCGTAACTCGCTTTGCCACTGCTTATCTAACTTTGGGATGCCTCTTCGACAATAGAAACGTTCTACGGACTATGTTTGCATCCAGGCAATGGAAAGGGAGTCGATTTGCGAAGTTAGAAGGTGGAAAGTATGCGGAGGGTACTGTTATGGATAATAGATTTTGGAATAATGTTAATACATGTTTGAAGGCTGCATATCCTCTCATTAAGGTGCTCCGCATGGTGGATTCGGATGAAAAGCCCGCGATGGGTTTATTTATAATGAGATGGAGAAAGCAAAACAGAAAATCAAAGCAAACTTCAAGGATGATCGAAAGAGGTAAATTTATTTATAAGCTGTTATATGCTTAGTCTTTAATTACTTATGCATCATTATAATTTATATTAGAAATTTGATTATTTGAAAGTATCTAATAAATGCTTGTTTCGTGCTTTTAGCTATGATCCCATTTGGAAGGTTATTGATGAGAGATGGGAGGTTCAACTTCATAGGCCTTTGCATGCTGCTGCTTATTACCTGAATCCTCAGTTGCATTTCTCTTCTGAATTTAGAGCTGATAGGGAAGTCATGCGTGGATTATATAAGGTTATGGATAAGATGCTAGACAATGAAGAGAGGGATAAGGTTGATCTGCAGCTAGAGGAATTCAAACATGAGAGAGGGCTCTTTGGATTTTCATCTGCAAAGTCTATGAGGTTCAAAAAGACACCAGCAGATTGGTGGGAGTCATATGGTGCTGATACCCCAGAGTTGCAAAGATTTAGTATAAGGATATTGAGTTTGACTTGTAGCTCTTCGGGATGTGAGCGTAATTGGAGTGCTTTTGAAATGGTATTCTGTGGATTTCTTTTTTTTTGTACCATGTTTGACCTTATCAGAATTCGTTTTAATATATCTACTAATTGTTTTTTGGTTTTTCCTAGGTACACACAAAGAGAAGAAATCGGTTGCATCAAAAGAAGATGAATGATTTAGTATTTGTGATGTACAATTTGAAGTTGAAAGATAAGAAGATCAGGAAGCAAGTTGATCTTCAAGTGGAGGACATTTCTTCCGATGATGAATGGATTGCCGAAGGGGAGACAGAGAACACTGCAACCTCGAGGCATAATTTTAACTTGCGTGTTCTTGGTTGTGGGGATGATGGTGATGAAGAAAGTAGAGGGAGTCAAATTGGCGATGAAGATGCAGAGAATACGCGCACCCAACAACATGCCACGGTTGATGACTTGGAGCTTCCTGAAGAAGATGAATTTGATATTTTGTATGATGATGATGATATTGGTAACGATGAAGATTTGGATGAGATTTGACATTCTATGTTATGACTTATGTTGTTAACTGTTTATTTTGAGAGTTTGGGTTATGATTTGGACTTTAAATTTCGATAATTTATAACAATGTTTTGTGCTTTTGACTTATTGTTGGTTTGATCATTGATGGTTTTTGGTCCTTTTTTGAATATAAGGAATCAAGGATTTATTTTTTTTTCTCAGAAAAGTATAATATATATAATATATATATATATATATTATTTTTTTAATTACAGGTAGAATCTTACGATTCACGATACGATTCTACGATTTACAATTCTACGACCCTCAACCGATTCTAGGTAGAATCGCGATTCTGAAAACCTTGATCCAAATACATAAATCAGGCTCTAGGGCATATCACTAACAATCTCCCACTTGCACTAGAGCCACTTAGTACGGTATCTAAGACCCATCTTCTCAAGATGTTTATCTAGTTGCTGCTGCGTCATGGCCTTCTTGAGTGGATCAGCCACATTGTCCGCTGAAGCTACTTTCTGCACAGCTACATCGCCTCTCCCGATAATCTCCATGATAATATGATATCTCCACTCAATGTGTTTGGACTTCTGATTTGACCTCGGTTCCTTTGCCTGAGCAATCGCTCCAGTATTGTCACAGTACAGCTCTACTGGTGACAATATGGAGGGAACAACACCGAGTTCTGTCACAAACTTCCGAATCCAAACTGCCTCCTTCGCTATATCAGATGCAGTAATATATTCTGCCTCTGCAGTGGAATCTGCAGTCGTCTCTTGCTTAGAACTCTTCCAGCTAACTGCACCTCCATTACAGGTGAATATATAACCGGAGATAGACTTTCTATTATCCACATCTGATTGAAAATTAGAATTTGTAAACTTGTCCAGTCTCAACTCACCTCCTCCATATACCAAAACCATATTCTTAGTCCTTCTCAAGTACTTAAGGATGTTTTTGACAGCAGTCCAATGATCAGGTCCTGGGTTGGATTGATACCTGCTAGTCACACTAACAGCATGCGCGATATCCGGCCTAGTACACAGCATAACATACATTATGCTACCTATGGCTGAAGCATAAGGCACTTGTGCCATCTTCTCTCTGTTCTCAGGAGTCTTAGGAGACATCCCTTTAGAGAGATGGATACCGTGTCTCACAAGAAGCAATCCTCTTCTGGAATCTTGCATGTTGAACCTCTTCAACACCTTATCCATATACAGGGCTTGGGACAAACCTATTAATCTTTTCGATCTATCTCTATAGCAAGGTTTTCAGAATCGCGATTCTACCTAGAATCGGTTGCGGGTCGTAGAATCGTGAATCGTAGAATCGTATCGTGAATCGTAAGATTCTACCTGTAATTAAAAAAATAATATATATATATATATTATACTTTTCTGAGAAAAAAAAATTAAATCCTTGATTCCTTATATTCAAAAAAGGACCAAAAACCATCAATGATCAAACCAACAATAAGTCATAAAAGCACAAAACATTGTTATAAATTATCGAAATTTAGAGTCCAAATCATAACCCAAACTCTCAAAATAAACAGTTAACAACATAAGTCATAACATAGAATGTCAAATCTCATCCAAATCTTCATCGTTACCAATATCATCATCATCATACAAAATATCAAATTCATCTTCTTCAGGAAGCTCCAAGTCATCAACCGTGGCATGTTGTTGGGTGCGCGTATTCTCTGCATCTTCATCGCCAATTTGACTCCCTCCACTTTCTCCATCACCATCATCCCCACAACCAAGAACACGCAAGTTAAAATTATGCCTCGAGGTTGCAGTGTTCTCTGTCTCCCCTTCGGCAATCCATTCATCATCGGAAGAAACGTCCTCCACTTGAAGATCAACTTGCTTCCTGATCTTCTTATCTTTCAACTTCAAATTGTACATCACAAATACTAAATCATTCATCTTCTTTTGATGCAACCGATTTCTTCTCTTTGTGTGTACCTAGGAAAAACCAAAAAATAATTAGTAGATATATTAAAACGAATTCTGATAAGGTCAAACATGGTAAAAAAAAAAAAGAAATCCACAGAATACCATTTCAAAAGCATTCCAATTACGCTCACATCCCGAAGAGCTACAAGTCAAACTCAATATCCTTATACTAAATCTTTGCAACTCTGGGGTATCAGCACCATATGACTCCCACCAATCTGCTGGTGTCTTTTTGAACCTCATAGACTTTGCAGATGAAAATCCAAAGAGCCCTCTCTCATGTTTGAATTCCTCTGGTTGCAGATCAACCTTATCCCTCTCTTCATCGTCTAGCATCCTATCCATAACCTTATATAATCCACGCATGACTTCCCTATCAGCTCTAAATTCAGAAGAGAAATGCAACTGAGGATTCAGGTAATAAGCAGCGGCATGCAAAGGCCTATGAAGTTGAACCTCCCATCTCTCATCAATAACCTTCCAAATGGGATCATAGCTAAAAGCACGAAACAAGCATTTATTAGATACTTTCAAATAATCAAATTTCTAATATAAATTATAATGATGCATAAGTAATTAAAGACTAAGCATATAACAGCTTATAAATAAATTTACCTCTTTCGATCATCCTTGAAGTTTGCTTTGATTTTCTGTTTTGCTTTCTCCATCTCATTATAAATAAAACCCATTGCGGGCTTTTCATCCGAATTCACCATGCGGAGCACCTTAATGAGAGGATATGCAGCATTCAAACATGTATTAACATTATTCCAAAATCTATTATCCATAACAGTACGCTCCGCATACTTTCCACCTTCTAACTTCGCAAATCGACTCCCTTACCATTGCCTGGATGCAAACATAGTCCGTAGAGCGTTTCTATTGTCGAAGAGGCATCCCAAAGTTAGATAAGCAGTGGCAAAGCGAGTCACGGCCGGTCTAATCAAATCTTTGCCCTTAGTGAAATGCTTCAGCATCGTGATGAGGAGCGTTCTCGAGTAAATGAAGGTCGTAATCTTTCTACCCTTCATTATCGTCAACTCATGTACCTTAATCTTCTTCTCCAAATCCTCTAGCATAAGATCTATGCAATGAGCTGCACAAGGAGTCCAAAATAACTTCTTCCGTTTCTCCATTAACATCTCACCTGCCGCCTTATAATTGGCAGCATTATCCGTGACAATTTGAACAACGTTCTCTTCCCCAACTTGCTCCACTATATCATCTATCATCTCAAATACTTTCACTGCAGTCTTGGAAATGTCTGATGTTCCCTTAGGGCTATTCACAAGGAAATTGCATATGGACCTCTTCTTCTTATCAGTCCAACCATCTGACATTATAGAACACCCCGACTTTCTCCACATAGCTTTATGCTCCTCAAGCAATGACATAGTATTATCAACCTCTTTTCTCAAACATTTATCACTAATCTCATGATAAGACAGCGGTTTCGATCCAATACCATACTTTCCAATCAAATGACACATCTTCTCAAACTCAGGATTCTTCACACAATTAAATGGAATTGCACTTGTATAGAAAAAACGGGCAATCTGCATGCAAACATCCTCTCTTAAATCTTTCTTCATCATCTGATTAATTGTTGGTTGTTTCTGCTTGCTTTCAATGTTCAAACTTCTCTTCTTAAAGAAACTAGAAATTTCAGTTGTTTCCTTTCCCCTTCTCTTTGTACCAACCCCTACATCTTCAGCATCATTATCAACGTTTACAACATCATCATCATCCTCCAAACCACAACTACTAGCTTATGTTTTCTTCATTGAAATATCCTCTAAACGCATACAAATACTGAGCATAGTATTCTTAACATCATCAGGAACAGCATGACAAGGTGCCACGTTAATCTTGGTACATCCTAAGTGATGCTTCAATCTATAATGACCTCCAGAAACTACCTTATCACAATATTTACATTTAATTTTTAACCTTTCTCCTGGAACTTCATAACCGTGTGCCCATGCCGGATCATCTCTAACTTCAGTTGCATTTTTTCTAGATTTGGCTACTGCCCCGGTATTACTAGCCGATGCACTCCCAGATCCACTTGTAGAAGCCATCTCTGTTCAACCCAAACTCAATAATCACTCACTCAACAAATCTAATAGAAAATTAAAAAAAATAGTCCAGCAGAATTGAAAATTACAACACAATCAGTACAGACTACAGACTCATCAGAAATTACAGCACAATCAGCACAGACTCATTAAAACCTATCAGCACAGCAATTTGCACAACAAATTGCACAATAATTGCATCAAACTGATTCAATTAGGCTTGACATCATAGGAAGGTGCATACTTTTATACCATTAATTACTTGTCACGTTCAGCCATCACAGGAAGATTCAATTAAACTGATTCTAATGTTCCAGATGTCCAGTTACTGCATCAGCCATCACAGGAAGATTCAATTAAACTGATTGTTCCAAACTTCCAGTTACCGCATCAGCCATCACAGGAAGATTCAATTAAATTGATTCTAATGTTCCAGTTACAGCATCAGCCATCACAGGAAGATTCAATTAAACTGATTCTAATGTTCCAGACTTCCAGTTACCGCATCAGCCATCAGGTGCTACTTGCTAGTATACAGTCACACACATAATCACATACACACATAATCCAGCTACCAATTTCATCTTGGTTTAAGATTCGAGATGGAAAAGACATAGAAAGACATCAGAAGATTCAGAACAGGGTATACGTACAGAGAAGGATTGGCGAGTGTGTTGCCTGAGGACAAGGTAAGAGAACAAAATGTTTATTGCACTCAGTTTCCAGGGAATTTCAAGAGTGTCAAGCTGACTACTGAGGTCGAGGTGCTGCCTGCTGGGATCTAGGATAAGTTGGTCGTCCCCTCGGCGAATTACCCAAGGAATTAGATCGAAAAGACTCGCAGCTCGTAGCGCTCGCTGATGACTGTGGCCACTCTCACTGATGAGCTGTCCTAGGCAGTTGCTTGGGAGGTCGAAGCTCGGGCAGATCAACTCGGAGTCTCGGACGAATTGAAGCTCGAAACTGCGAAAGAAATCGCAGAAGTCGGAACTCGGCACGGCGGAAGAAATCGCGGAAGTTGGACCTTGGAATTGCGGAAGTCGGATCTGTGAAGACTGAAGAACACGAAGAGGAGGTCAGGTCCAGTGGATTAGGGTTAGGGCATAGAAATGTCGGGGAGATCGGGGGGAAAGGTTCGACGCAGAAGAAGAAAGGGAGAAGGAAGGGGAAAAAAACTGTCGGGCTCATGGCAAATGGGCTGGGCTTCGGCCCGAGGGCCCAAAGTAGGCCTGGCCTTCGCCCGAGTCTGGGCCGAATCCGGAATCGCAGAATCGGCCCGATTCTGCGATTCAGCGATTCAAGGCCCGATTCAGGCCCGATTCAACAGTTTCCGATTCAGCCCATAGTATCGGAATCGCACGACCCCCCTTGAATCGTAGAATCGTACGATTCTACGATTCGAATCATGATTCTAAGAACCATGCTCTATAGATTCAAATACCTAAAATATAGGTGGCTTCTCCCAAATCCTTCATGGAGAAAATATTAGACAACCAGACCTTTACAGAAGTGAGCATACCAACATCATTACCTATTAGTAGAATGTCATCCACGTATAATACAAGAAAGGCAATCATGCTCCCACTAGCCTTCTTATACACACATGGCTCATCTTTATTCTTGATGAAATCAAAGGACTTTACAGCCTAATCAAAACGTCGATTCCAACTCCTCGAAGCCTGCTTAAGACCATAAATGGATCTCTTAAGTTTGCACACCTTAGACTTATCCTTGGATTCAAAACCCCTGGGTTGGTCCATAAATATGTCTCCCTCAATGTATCCATTAAGGAAGGCGGTCTTGACATCCATCTGCCAAACCTCATAATCATAGTGCGCGGCAATGCTAGCATTATCCTGATGGACTTCAGCATAGCTACAGGCGAGAAAGTCTCCTCATAGTCGACTCCCTGCCTCTGGCGATAACCCTTCGCCACTAGCATAGCTTTATAGGTCTCTACCTTCCCATCAGCACCAATCTTCCTCTTGAAGACCCATTTGTTCCTTATTGGTACTATACCTTCAGGAGGGTTAACAAGATCCCATACTTGGTTCTCGCTCATGGAGTTTATCTCGAACTTCATGGCCTCTAGCCATTTAAAAGAATCTATATCTGATATAGCTTCTTCATAAGTGGAAAGATCATCCCTATGATCATTATCTCCATAAACAAACAACTCTTGTACGTTCTCATGAAGATTAAGGTATCTCGCGGGAGTACGAGTTACCCTACTAGACCTTCGAGGTTCTGTGACATTTTCAACCTGAGTAGGTGTCTCGACTGGTTTATTAGTGTCCACCGAAATGGGCGCTTGATTGGTCTATGGCATTGATGACTCCTCATCAAGTACTATCTGCCTTCCTATACCACCTTCCTGGACAAACTGTTTCTCCAAAAAGATCGCATCTCTACTGATAACAACTCTTTGCTCAGTAGGGAAATAAAAATAGTATCATAGGCTGTCTCTTGGATAACCAACAAACCTGCCTTTCTCGAACCAGGTTTCCAACTTATCGGTCTTCTCCTTCTTAATGAATGCAGGACAACCCAAAATCTTAACGTGCTTAAGACTAGGTGTCCTACCATTCCATATCTCATATGGAGTGGTAGAGACTGACTTGCTCGGAATCCTATTAAGCAAGTAACATGCGGTCTGCAGCGCATATCTCCACATTGAAATTGAGAGATCTGTATAGCTCATCATCGACCGAACCATGTCCAACAGGGTATGGTTATTCCTCTCAGAAACTCCATTCAATTGTGGTGTTCCTAGTGGAGTAAATTAAGAAACAATACTGTGTTCCTTTAGGAAATCACCAAATTCAGTACTCATGTACTCTCCTCCTCGATCTGATCGAAGAGTCTTGATGCTCTTCTCTTTCTGCTTTTCTGCTTCAGCTTTGAATTCCTTGAACTTTTCAAAAGATTCATGTTTATACTTCATAAGATAAACATACCCAAAACGAGAATAATCATTAGTAAAGGTGATGAAGTAGGAATATCCACCCCGAGCCACTTCATTAAATGGACCACATACATCACTATGTATGAGTTCTAAAACTTCTTCAGCCCTCTTCATTTGTCCTACAAATGGAGTCCTAGTCATTTTGCCTTGAAGACAAGACTCGCAAGTTGGATTGGGTTCTGAACCCAATGGAACTATAAGTCCCATCTTCTCCAACTTACTTATCATATCATCTGCAACATGCCCTAGTTTAAGGTGCCAAAGTTGCTTTAGACTCGGAGTTGATTCGGACACGGTATTAATCTCAATCGTATTCGAAAGCATTTCATTTCTAGCTCTAAGATAATAAAGGCCATCGTGTAAATAACCAACGCCAATAATTTTATTACCATAATAAATGTCGCAAACATCATGCTTGAAATCAAACAAATATTCTCTCCTAGTCAAACTAGAAACATAAATAATGTTCCGATAGGCATTTGGTAAAACTAAAACACGATCTAGAAATAAAACATGTCCATCTAGATGTAACAAAGTCGATCCCACAGCTTTGGCCGCAACACTTGCTCCATTGCCGATCTTCAGGCAAACCTCGTTCCTTCCGAGGACTCTACTGCTTGTTAGTTCCTGCATAGATGTACAAACGTGTGAGCTCGCACCAGTATCAAGAACCCAAGCTGTAGATGAACTATATGAACCATTGGAACTAACATAACAAGAGATAGACATACCTTCTGAAGGTTTCTTTCCTTTGTTTGCCTTCTACTGAGAACAGTTCTTCTTTCAATGTCCATCCTTACCGCAGTGGAAACAAGTTCCATTATCCGCAGCAACCTTTGCCTTGCCCTTTTTCTTGGTCACCCCTGCTGACTGCTGAGGAACAAAGCCTTTCTTGGACTTCTTTTTCTTCTTCCTAGTCTTACTGGAAGAAGTACCAGCCACAAGAATGAATTCCTTATCCTTCCTTTTGTTGTTCATTGCATTCTGTGCAGTGACCAACATATTTAGCAGCTCAGACAACGAACATGATAACTTGTTCATGTGAAAATTCACAATGAACCCTGAGAAAGAATCTGGGAGAGACTGAAGAACTAGATCCACAGGGAGTTTTTTATCCATCTGGAACTCAAGTTTCTCAAGCTGCTGAATCAGCCTGATCATCTTCTACACATGAGCTGCGACTTCAGTTCCCTCCTGCATTCTCCCACGGAACAATTCCTTCGATATCTCATATCGTGCGGTCCTGCTATTCTCCCCATATAGCTCCCTGAGATTCTTCAAGATCTCACGAGAACTCTTCATGTTCTCATGCTGCTTCTGCAACTCATTGCTCTTGGAAGCAAGCATATAGCAGCGGACCTTCGTGTCATTAACAGACCACTGATCATATGCGTCCTGCTGATCACTCATAGCATCCCCGCCAGGGAGTTCAATCTCCTGAGTCTCCAGGATGTATCCCAGAGCCTCCATGTTCAGGACAATGTTAAGGTTACGGAGCCAGTCCGAAAAGTTAAGCCCAGTGAGCCTATTATCACTCAGTATGCAATAGAGAATATTCATAGATTTCATATTTATCATGACTGCAGAAAATAACAAGATTAAATTAATGAATTTATGTATATATCACCATAATGACCATGGACTTTCAATCAAAATGGTCTCCCACTATCCTTTCGAAACCTATACTTCTAAAATAGGAAACAAGAATCCTAATCGGGAAAGATTTCTAGCGGGTGATTGAATTATCATAAAATGCTAATTCCCTCAGGTACCTGCCGTTATTGGAAACAAGCACTCTACAAGCGAACAACTCTTTGTTCAGTACATCTTCTATGTATGGCTCAATCAATTCGGCACCTAGTACTCTGGACCTCAGGTGCCTGCCGTTATCGGTCCATCATACATATTTAAGTTGGACCCACCAAGCCCTAGATGTCAGCTACCTCAGGTGCCTGCCGTTATTGGCAACCGACAATCTAAAACATCACATGCTTCATCATTCATGCAAAAAGATCTCTTAGTGTGTCTCATGCCCCCGTGTGTCCACGACCGACAACGAAACGAGCTAAAACTCTCTTGGAGAACGCTTTGGTGGAGAGCCATGACAGAGGTTCGCAACCTCGTGCCATTCCCGACTTAATATTTTAATTTGGAAGATTTTCTATTTTGGTGACGTAATTACTATTTGGTTTCACTTTGCACATTATCCGTATTCACGCATCATATGCATGAATATATATTTGGAATCGATAAAAGCATGATCATGCTCGAAATTTATGAAAGGAAACTAATAGCATAAAAGGAAAATAAATCGTGCCAATTTTGTAACTCTTTACAAAATATCCAAATATCAAATATTAGGAAATTTCCAATTTTGAAAAAATATAAGATATCGTATATCTAGTGTATCTTCCAAAATCTCTTTTGATATCAAATATCAAATCTCTAATCTCATTAGAATAGGATATCAAATATCCAATTTCATAAAATCAAATTTTACGAAAAACAATTTTTGGTAATTAATTATTTCGAAAATATTATTTCCGAAAATATCGAAATTTACTCGTTACGCGACGAGCGCTGGTTCTGGACAGCCATGTCCAGTCTCGCGCTTCACAGTCGCGTCCAATCGCGAACAGTCGCGTCCCTTCGCAACAATCGCTTCCCGTCGCGAACAGTCCCGTCCAGTCGCGAACAATCGCGCCAGGACATCAGCGATTACTGCAACCTTTTCAGCCTCTATGGCCGTCCAACAGCCACCTGCTGTGGCTGTTCCTGGCCACGTAAAGGGCTTCTCGCGACTGACCTATTAGCCGAGAGAGATCACCGGTTCGGTGATCTAAACTCGGTTACAAGAAACGATTTCTCGTACCTGATCCGATACCGATTTATCAAACACTTTAATAAATCATAATCAACCACCAAATTAGGCACAAAACATGTATCTAATCGATTAGAAGGGTAGCTCTGATACCACTATTAGAAAGCCGAGCACTTGCGTAGCGGAAAAGTTAATAACGGTAAAAATCAAAATTTCATCGCGTGCTCGTTTAATCGAAAACTTCAAGATCATATCTTGACATAATAATCGCCTTCTAAACGAATAGACAACATCACATATCGAATCTACAAGAAAAGTTTAGACTTTTATACTAACCTTGTTCATTCAAGTCGATCAAACTAATCGTCCAAGTGTCCGGTCTCTAGTTCGTCCATAAGAGCACGTCTCCACCGAGATTAGACTTCTCTCGACCCGTACACTCCGATCTAGGTCACCGATCTCGAACGGAATCATCACGGAATGAAAGAATCTCTTCAAGGACGTCAAAGACAATACCCAAGCGCTGAATCGGAATCGAAAGAACTCCGATCAGCCTTGGGATTTGTGCAGTTGAGTTGCTTGTTGATTGCCTCAGTCGAAACCTTCTCTCTTTCTCTCTAATATCGGTTGACATTCGATTGCGTTATGGGTTATCTGTAAGAACATATCTATATATATCTTTATCCTAGGGATTAAAATGCAAATATTAATTAATCTACATTAATTAATAAATCACAAATGAGTCCTAACACTTAAGTCATCCAATGACTTGTCCTTGTTGTAAGAAAGAAAGATCAAACAAGTCCTTGACACGAGTTTCCATCAATAGACAATCTATTTATAAAAACTCTCCAAATAAGGAAACTATTGTATTTCCTTAATTAGATTTATCCTTGATATTGAACTCGGATTCAGGATGTGCTAGCACCCTTGCAACCACATTGCAAGCCTCGTTCGATAATTAATTCCTAATTAATTTCGTTAATTAGAATTAATTCTTTTCTCGGTTTAAACACGCTCAATGTGTGTGACTATCTAGGTTCATCATCAAATGACAATGGGATTATAGTATCAACTCATTTGACACTACCAGAAACTCTTTATGTAACCAAAAGCATAATTCCCAAAATGCCCTTGGTTCCCAAAGTTTACGAGTGACACCTAGCAGCATATCGTGACGATCCAAATGATGACGAATGTATAATTGAAACATTTTGATGAACCTCTGATCGTATATGCCATGCATTGAATCCCTTCACTACAAGATCCCGATCTAGCCAGAGCTACGGTAAATATCAAACTCTATAGCCGATTATATGGACTCTTTAATTTCATTCTTAGATCTGTAGTACTTGAATAAAAACTCTTTTCTATTCGAGTCTATCTACCCCGGCCGAGGATTTCTCGATCCAGAACAAAACTCATATCCATAGGACCTTTTCCCTGTTTACTCAGGTTAGTGAATCCCGTCTTGATCGGACACCTAACTCCAAGTATAACTAACTAGGACTACTATCTGCCGAATACTCATGCTAAGCACAAATATATTAGCAGTAGCAAATCCTAATCACCTATACTTGAGATAGCATTCCATCTCAGGTCTAAGGATTATATACACTAATACGATCCAGATAACATTAATTGACATTAGTAAATTACCGTATGAATATTATCTGCACGTCACGTTCGACTACTTATCATATAAGTATCCACATATCTGTCACGATAACATTTATCAGATAGCATGAGACTCACTACTCCATCTTCATTAGTATCTGTATACTAATCGTGGAAACATACAGAGGTGACGATCTATCTGGAGAAATAATGTCCAGTTAAGTCTCTTACGATCGTGAACAGTTTAAAGATATTCTTACCGAATTACTTAATCACTCATATTCTTAACTCTTAAGAATGAAGTATTCAAAATATCATGAGGACTTTATTATAATAAACATAGACAATATACGAATAATAGAATAAACTTTATTGCCATAAAAAGAATTATCCAAATACATAAATCAAGCTCTAGGGCATATCACTAACAGGTACAGGAGTCCTGAGGCCACACCCTTTATGACTCGAAACCTTTGGGTCCAATTGAGGGTGACTTTTGGCTGGTTGAAGAGGTACTTGTCAAGGCTCCTATTCGGCATGCAATCGTACACCAAAAGGAGCTCACCCTTCCTCCGGCAGTATCCATGAAGTGCAACTAGGTTCCGGTGCCGGAGTCGACCAATGCTGACTATCTCCGTGACAAATTCCCGCATCCCTTGCCTGGAATCATGAGAGATCCTCTTCACAGCGACCTCGATATTTGAAGTGGGCAGCACCCCTCGGTAGACCCTCCCAAAACCACCTGCACCCAACAACCCCTGGTCCCCGAATCCCCTCGTGGCGATGTACAGATCCTTGTACTTGAACCGGTAGGGCCCATACTTGAGTTCCCAGTCTTCAAGAACCTCTGCAAACTTCCTCTTTCTCCTAATGTAAGAGACCAGTCCCCATATTAACACGGAAATGGAAAATAAGCATATTACGAGAACTGCAATTGTCAGCAGCTTAGAAGTCGGCTTCTTTCCTATTCGGGGAAGGTTAGGCAGCACAGACAAAGCAAGCCCGTCTAACTGCCCATTCATCTGGAAGCTCCAGCCGAGAATGTAATGGGTACTTGTGTATGAACCCGTCGATGTTGAGAACCCAACAAACATGGTCTCCTTGACGATTGGTGAGAGATCTAATGATAGGGACAGGAGAAGAATGCTCGGTCTAGCAGCGTTAAAGGGCGCTAAAGTTACATTGATTCTCTTCTCAGTCCCGTCCTATTCCACCCAGACTTGCATAGGTCGGCCACTGATAAAAGTCAGGCTTTCAAATTTTCCAGCACCACCATCAGGGTAGTACCCTGCCGGAGCAGCGTGGGCAGAGACCAGGCTGTTGATGTCGATGCCGACATAATTATTATTGATGTCCTGGAACTCAGTGCTCTCTATCGTGTCAAGCTTGACGGCAAACACATGGTTGGTAGTGCTCCCATTATTGATCGCATTAAAGAGTCCAAGGTCCTGGCTTGGAAGGCTCCCGGGAAGGCCCATCTGGGGGGCAGCCAAGAAGGCGATCCCCTGGCCACGGTTTGGGTACTCGGAGATGAGAGCAAACACAAACGTGGTAGAGAAGGAGAAGACCGAGCCTTCCATCCAGTTCTTGAAGGTTATTGGGTGGGGATAAAATGCATGGCTAGTACTTTGGTCTGATTCATTTGTCAGTCTGAGCAGGCCATTGGGAGTGATCTCTGCAATCCCATCGAGTTCTAGGTCAACTGGCCGGAAACCGTTGAACGTGAATCCGAACCCTTGGCCTGATCCAAGTCCAGCTCGGAGAAGAACCAGCGCAAGGAGGAGCTGGGAAAGCATGGCGTAAGCCATGGAAGAGAGTAGAATGGGTGTCCTTATTAATTTTTTTTTTGATAAAAGGATGATAACTTCTATTAAAATTTAAAAAGCATCGAGAAGGTGCAAATATACATGTACAAAAGGTTAAAATAACCAAATGTACAATAACAAAACCAAAGTCAGAGGGTAGCCGAATGAACATTTACATCAACGAGTAGGCTACCGTTCAATCAGAATGGGTCTCTTTATTGAGTTCCCTCTTCGAGGATCAGTTTCAGAATCTCACCTGAACTATATGGTGGAGCTGCTAGATATGCTTCTGGTTAGGCATGAAGAAGAAAGTATATATGTTTTTAGTATCTATTTATATAGTGGATCATGAAAATTTAATTTCAGTGAAACAATCTCCCTTATAACGAAAAAAAAAGTCAAAGAAACAAAAAATTTTAAAAGATCATATCACATTCAGTGAGGTTCCGGGTTCGAATCCTGTGAATAAAAAAAATTTACAGTGGTAAAGCTTTACCATTCAGTGGGTCGATCCGACTACAACTTGATTAATCAAAACTCATTTGGCTTTCGGATACCAGTGTGCACAAAAAAAAAAAGGCTTGTTATGTGTTGAAGCAAGAATGTGACTACTGGTAATTGAATTGAGAAATGTTTCCACATTTATCTAGCCAAAGGTTTAACGTATGGAGAATGCTCCAATATTTGTGAAAAATCAATTGGTTTATTGCCAACTTGGTCAATATGGCCCATTCTCTGGCTTCCTTTATTTCTTTCAAAAAGTTGACACGTTTCTGTTACTTGTAAGAAAATTTTATTTAGGAAATTATTGACGGAGTTGATAAGGACACATATATATAGTCAGAACATGTGCATTTTACTAATTTTGATGCAAGGAGAACAATAATAGTAAGCATTAGTTTTATTTTTTTCGTTGGACACCATTTAATATCTAAAAGTCTAATAGATCCCAACTAATTCAGAATAAAGCTAGGTCGGCTCACTAACTATGTGTTTGGATTGAGGGGAAAAGGAGGGGAAAGGAATAGAAGGAAAGGGAAAAGAATATTTCACCTTGTTTGGATATAAGAATTTAATGGAGGGTAAGGGAAATGAAGGTTAAACTTTCACCTCCTTTCACCTTCTTTCACCTCATTTTCTTTCAACCCCGATTTAGCGTTGAATGGAGGTGAAATGTTATTAAAAAAATTCGGATTTATTGAAAAGACTAAATTATCCATCTTCTTTTTGCTAATAAACCCATATAGAGGGACAATATTGTCATTTAATTTAAATTTCTCTCCTTTCCCCTCCATTTTCTTTATTAACATACTAGTCGTGGAGTCCGTGCGTTGCACGGGATAATATACCAATCTGAGAAAAAATTAAAATTAAGAATTAAAAAGAAATATTCTTTTGAGAGTTAAAACTGAAACAAAAATAATAAAATAAACAAATAACATTATTTACGTTTAGTGACAGACGAACTTACTTTCTGAGAGCTCGCGTAGAGAGGTAGACTTTCGAGAGATGAAAGGTACATCACTAATCTTGAGAAAGAATATGAGGAAAAAATAAAAAAAATGAAAAATTACAATAAAAATGGGAGAAAAAATCAAAGTATAAATTTAATCAACTCACTCGGATCTAGGGATAGACATACGTCTCGAGAGCCCGCGTCAGGTTGTAGATGTATTGTTTGAAAGTTGAATAGGCTATGAGTATGATGATTCATATATATAACTATCATATAGAATCTAGATAAAATATAATCTGATTCGTTTTTCTTTTATGATTAACAAATCTGATTTGTTTTTTTGAAAATAAAATATAATTCACATATATCTATATAATATTATCTAATCTATTTTTTACAAATAGATATCTATAAAAACATACAATTTATTTATACGTTTTCTTCCTATATATACTGAAGGTTGTCCACGTAACCTTATATTAAGTATATTTATATTATGTATAAATAAATATATATACTAATATATACTTATTTTTATGTTAATATTGATGTGATGAAATATTAATTTTTATTTTAAAAAATTCAAGATTATTAAATAATATCTATACATACACATAATAAAATCTTCTCATTTATTTTAAATACATTATGTTATATAAATTATAAAAAACTAAAGAAATCGAGAAATCAAATTTTATGATAAGATATCTTAAAAAAATAAAAAAATTCCGAAAATATAAATAAATAAATAAATAAAAACCTAGAAAATCCTTTTAGAAAATATATATGCTAATATATACTTATTTTGATGTTAATATTGATGTGATGAAATTTTAATTTTAATTTTAAAAAATTCAAGATTATTAAATAATGTCTACACATATAATACAATCTTCTCATATATTTCAAATACATTATGTTATATAAATTATAAAGAATAAAGAAATCAAGAAATTGTATTTTATGATGATATATCTTTAAAAATTATTTTTTATTAAAAATAATTCCAAAAACAAATAAATGAATAAAGAGATAGAAAATTACTATCAGAAAATATATACTAATAGGTAGTTTTGTTGGATAAATGGCACTTGATGTAAATCCATTTTGTTTAATGAAAGTCTCTACCATTTATCCAAAAAGAAAATATAAACTAATATATTTTTATTAAATTCCACTCAGAAACCGAGCGTTCTGAGGCAATCGATTAATATATTTATATTATGTATGGATATATAATTATTTTGATGTTAATATTTATGTGATGAGATATTAACTTTTATTTTTTAAAAAAATCAAGATTATTAAATAATATCTATACATATTATAAAATCCTCTCATTTAAAAAATAAAAATTAGAAATTAAGGAAATCAAGAAATCAAATTTTATGATGAGATGTCTTTATAATAAATAATTTCGAAAATAAAAAATAAAAATCAATATAATTCCATTCAAAAAATTCATATTGCCTTCATTAGATATCACTATAATATCCAAAAGATTTTATGATATTTTCGGTCTTTTTTAAATTGAATATTATAACCGAAAATAATTTCGAAAGATTTTGTTGCTAATTTCATTTTAAAATATAATTTAAAATTTTAAAAAACTCAAAAAACAAAGAAATTCAAAACGGAGTGTTCTAAGGCCATTTAGCCGGGCCAACCTCGTATCCGGCTTTCATATGTATATAGATATCTGAACAAGGTTAAAATTTCCCCTCCATTCCCTTCCCTTCCCCTTACTAAGTATATCCAAACAAGTTTAAAATTTTATGTCCCCTCCCTTCCCTTCCCTTCCCTTCCTTTTCCTTTTCTTTCCCTTTCCCCTCCATTCCCCCTAATGAAATTTATTCAAACAAAGTATAAGTGGTAAAATTGTCTCTGCGTGAATTTTTTTCATTCACAAAACTCGAACTCGTGATTTTATTTAAGAGGGAATAAGCGCTAAACAACTTGAACCAACCTAGGTTGATAAGCATTGGTTTTATTTAGAGCTTGTTCGATAACCAAAATGAAGCGCTGAAATTAATTTTTCAACACTTACTTAGATTCAGCTTGTTTGGTAATGCAACTTAAAATGACTTAATTGATTAAGTTAAGTAAAAAGTACTCTGAATGATGACTAAATCAATTAAGTAAAAAAATTCTACTTATTTGTAACTTAATTCACACAACTGAAGGGGCTTTTTTCATTTATTGCACCGGTGCCCTCAAACTTTTTCGAGTTTGCAGATTAGTCCATCATTTCCTTCCCACACGAGAGAGAGAGAGAGGGGGAGAGAGAGAGAGAGAGGCCCCATCGTCTATCACCGCCCCTCCGGTGAGGTCGCCTAGGTCCTGCAACCTAGCGCGGAGGGGTGGTGGCTGGCGACGAGGCTACCATTGCTAGGAATTTTCCCGAATCTCCTCCCTTCGAAGAGAGAGGGGGGAAGGAGATCGCAGCTGCGATGGCTCGTCGCTGGCCATTACAGCCCATGCAACGTCGTCAACACCATCAGTGGTCTCCCCCAACGCCGCCTCGGTTGCGACGGCCGGCGACGAGCCACCGCAACCCATATCTCGTTTCCTCTCTCTCTCTCTCTCTTTCTCTCTCTCTGACGAGAGACAGGGAACGAGATCTGGCCCGCGGTGGCTTGTCGCGGGCCGCTGCAGCCCAAGCGAAGTCGTTGGCGATCGTTAATGGCGTCGGCGACGTCGCTTGTGAAGCTGGTGGCCGGTGTGGTGGCCGCCACCATCCCCCTCACCATTTCCGATCCGAAATGATCGGTTCCTTTTTTAAAAAATTTTAAATTTTAAATTTTTTTTTAAAATTATATATTTAGGGTCAAATGTTGAAATGCAAAAGCTTTGGGGCATTAATGATAGATAATATAAAATATGCTAAAAGTAATTCACCATTTTGCAATCAAATGACTTATTCTATTAAGCACTAATTCCATTAAGTATTTAAAATTTCAGCACTTAATTTTTAGTCCAAATAAACATACATTTAGCATGTGTTTATTTCAACTTAATCAAATAAGTGCTTAAAAGTTAGTGAGAAGAGAAAAAATGAATGGGAAAAAGAAGCAAATATGATTTATGAGAGTCTAAACTACTAATCATTAAGTCAAAAATCACTTATTGAGTAAGTAAAAAAAACTTGACTTAATGAAATAAGTTTTTTTTCACTTATTAATACTCTCTTTTTCTTGGCTGATAGTTGTGAGTCTTGTGACTCACAATTAATTCATCTTCCAGGACTATATGTGGACTTTGGAGTATGGGCCGACTCCTGATAATGGGCTCAAACTAGTGACCTTCAAGAACCCGTCATCTATTGGTTGCATAGCGTAGAGCGTATCATTCACATTCATGCATTTGATTCGAGTAAAAATTTACTGTACAATTTTCAATTTTGTGATTTTGGAAAGTTGAAATCCTCCCATTTTATAACAATCCCGGAGATGGAAAGTTGGAGGGCATGAAAACCTGACAGACGTCATGGATAAATATCACGAAGAAAGAGAATATGGTGATTTTTTTTTTCGGTAGGAAAATGAGGTAGAAGCCCAAACAACTAAACAGTACAAAGACGAGGTGTAGCAACCCCTACAAGATCCCCTAACAATACGGAATCAAAACCATTAGGAATAAAACAAAGAAAATGCAAATCAAGAGGCCGAAGGATAGAACGTCGAGTAAGCAAATCGCACGATTGTTTCCCTCTCGAAATATATTATGAATTTGGACATCCCAATCCTTTGAGAGTAACCCCTTAATATCATGAACCAGCGAACGATGACTAGGAGCACAGGATGCAACCCCGAGGAAATTGTTTCTATCTGTATGCTTACTGTCGTCCCTGGATTCGAGGGATAAATGGATGCTTCCAAGGTATAATACATTTTTTTTTTTGCAAAATAAAAGGCTGAGAGAGGGAGACTAACGTAGCAACCCCCTCTGCGGAGACTAGATAAGCTGCTTAGCCGCCATGGAATGTTCCATTCACTTGATTGGGTAAAGGGCTCGGTGAGACATCATGCTACCTAAGTCATCCCGACCCCATCAAAGCGCACAGTCGATCAGAAGAGCTTCCATAAGATATAGGACAAAGGTCTATTAACGCAAACGCTTTCGTGTTTAAGTTGAGATTCGACCCCTTGACCTTCCCTTTGGAAGACAAAGCCCGTTCCACTGGGCTACCACCTTGGTGGTTCCAAGGCATAATGCATAGATTCCAAAGGAAAACTATCCTATGATACATGACACATAGTAAAACCCTGTGAATTTCAGAGTGGCACACAGGAAGTATTTAGTACAGACAATTCCAACGCGAAACCGCAGTGGGAGATATATTAATCATCTTCCACCTGACAGAAGTGAGTCTGCCACAGTGGACGAGGTCGAGAATCCATTGTCCATTGAGGAAGGGTGCGGCATAGCAAAATCATCAAATCCCTCTCCAAGTTTGATCCTTAATCCACTCGAATAGGTGTCAAGGGAAGAGGATAAGTGCTGTATTGGCGCGTCTCCTTCCAAGTATTGCACTACTTGCCGCATAGTTGGCCTCGCCCCAGGCTCTGGGTGCGAGCACACCAGGCCCAGCTTCAGCACCAGCTCAACTTCCTCGGCCACGAACTCTTCACTCAGGTTTGGGTCCCTTGCCTCAAGAATCTCCCCTCCTCTGCTCCAGCAGTAGAAGACCCAGTCAACCAATATCAGATCCTCAGTTCCTCGTGCCTCGATCGGCCTCCTTCCAGTTGCCACCTCAAGCAGGAAAGCCCCGAATGCAAAGACATCTGTAGCCTTCGTGGCCCTGCCTGTCCTGGTATGCTCCGGAGCAAGGTACCCGAAAGTCCCTGCCACGTGGGTGGTCTGTGGATAGGTGCCGTGGTCATACAGCCTTGCAAGCCCGAAATCTCCTAATCTCCCATTCAATTCGGCATCGAGAAGGACGTTACTCGACTTAATATCTCGGTGAATCACAACCCGGTCCCACCCTTCATGGAGGTACAAGAGCCCTGAGGCCACACCCCTTATGACCCTAAACCTTTGGGTCCAATTGAGAGTGACTTTGGGTTGGTTGAAGAGGTACTTGTCGAGACTCCCATTCGGCATATAATCGTACACCAAAAGGAGCTCGCCCTTCCTCCGGCAGTACCCAAGGAGTGTGACTAGGTTGCGGTGCCGGAGCCGGCCGATGCTAACGATCTCTGCCACAAATTCCCGGATCCCTTGCTTGGAATTATGAGAGATCCTCTTCACAGCGATCTCAAACTTTGAAGTGGGTAGTATCCCTCTGTAGACACTCCCAAAACCACCAGTCCCCAACAGCTCCTGGTCCCGGAATCCCCTCGTGGCGATATAGAGATCCTTGTACTTGAACCGATGCGGCCCATAACATAACTCCCAGTCTTCGAGAACCTCTGCATACTTCCTCTTTCTTCTAACGTAATAGAACAATCCCAAGATTAACACTGAGACAGAAAATAAGCATATTGAAGGCACTCCGATTGTTAGCAGCTTAGAAATTGGCTTCTTTCCTAGTCGGGGAAGGTTAGGAAGCTTTGACAGCTCAAGCCCCTGTACCTGTCCATTCATCTGGAAACTCCAGCCGAGAATGTAACTCTGGGAGGTTGAGTATGAACCTGTCGAGGATGAGAACCCAACAAACATGGTCTCCTTGACGATTGTCGAGAGATCAAGCGACAGGGAGAGGAGTGGAGTGCTTGGTCTCACAGCCTTGAAGGGTGCTAAAGTTACCTCGATTCTCTTCTTGATCCCATCATAGTCCACCCAGACTTGCATAGGTCGGCCGCTGACCAGGGTCAGGTTCTCAAATTTTCCAGCACCACCATCAGGATAGTACCCTGCCGAAGCAGATACGGCTGAGACCAGCCCGTTGATGTCAATCCCGAGATGATTATTATCGATGTCCTTAAAATCAGCAGTCTGCACCGCGTCAAGCTCAATGGCAAATACGTGATTAGTGGGGTCCCCGTTATTTGTCTTATTAAAGAGTCCAAGGTACATGTTTGGAAATGCGCCGGGAAGGCCCCTTTGGGGGGCGGCCACGAAGGCAATCCCCGGTCCACCCACAGCTGGGTCCTTGGAGATGATTGCAAACACGAACGTGGTGGAGAAGGAGAAGACAGAGCCCTCACTTGAGTTCTTGAAGGGCACTGGGTCGGGATAAAACGCATGGGCCATCATCTCCCTTGTTTCGTTTGTCAGCCTGAGGAGGCCATTGTTGGTGAATTCTGCAAACCCATCCAGCTCCAACTTAACCGATCGGAAACCGTTGAAAGTGAACCCGATCCCTTGATCTGACCCTGCTCCTGCTCCTGCTTGGGGAAAGACCAACATGAGAAGGAACTCAGAAATTGTGGCCAGTGCAACAAAATCCATGTCTCTTTAGGTTGCAGATAAGACGGTTTTATTTCGAAACAAGTCTCTTTAGCCTACATAAATAAATCTATATTTAGAATCTTTATATGTAACAGCAAATATTTATGACTTTTTAACGACTTAGATGTATCAATAAGACGGAAGACTCTATTATTTGTTAGAGATGACAGATGACGGATGACTCGGTACCATAAACTGCAACATCCGATCTTTATTTGATGTCATAGCTGGGTCGTCCCAGGACTGGCACAAGTAAATTATGACTAAGTCACTCATTGTACTAGGATGTAACAGAAAAAATTTATGACTAAGTCAAGAGATGGTTGTCCAACTTGAATGGCCGTTGTTTTCTCTGACACCGTTCCAATTAGTTACCCTGGAATCTAATATGCTGAAAAAAAAAGAGCAGTGAATTTAACAAGTCAAACACAGGCTCCGAAATATTTCCCCTCCAAACATTAATTGACTCTTCGTGTCAAAATGAACTGAGTAGTCATGAAAATGTTTCTGCGGACCACAAACCACTCCGATCCCTTTCTCAAGACAAATGAGACCTGGGGTAACAGTGAGAACACTTGGACTCGTCTGGTTCAGAGGACAATGTTCAATAGTGATGGAGCATTAATCAGTGGGGACAACGACGTTGACGAGTTTTGTTTACGTTGCCAATGTCTAAGGGAGAGGATATCAACGGTTAGATCTTAGAGCTAAAGCGTTTTTGTCCTTTTGAGGCTTCATATCATTGGGCACATATAATTATAAAGTCAACAAAGTACCATGTGCATTTCATTTCACTAATATCGGGGCATGGAAAACGATAACTGGAATCAAGGATAAGCATTTAGGCCCTATTTGAATTTTCAAACATTTAATTTTAATTTTAATTTTAATTTTAACTCAACACACTACACAATAAAAATACACATTTTCCAAGTGAAAAATTTTAACTTTAACTTTAACTCAACACATTACACAACAAAAACACACGTTTTCCAAGTCAAATTTATAATTACATCTCATTTGTCCTTTTCCACAATCAAAATCAAAATCCAAATTAAAGTTACTTTAACTCTGAATCCAAATGCACCCTTAGCTTCTTGTATAATTTATGTGTAGGTCGTTGCTTTGAAAGTTCAGTGAGTAATCTACCTAAAAAAAAAAAAGTTCAGTGAGTAAAGGATCCATAATATGAAATTGTTAAGCCAGTGCTGGGAGATACCCTGCTTTAAAAGGATAAGCAACCTCAATTTCACTTCTTCTTTTTTTTTTTCGGTAGAACAGGGGCCATCGGCCAATAAGAAAACAAAAATTACATGAAACATAAGCGGGTTAAGGAGGCTCTAGAAAGATCGCACAGAAGGAGCGGTAGAACGCCACTTGGGTGGGCATAGAAATGAGATCCCGATGAGAGACGAGTCGCCGACTGGCCCATCCAATCTGCACACGCATTGCCCTCCTTATATGTATGACAGATTTGTACCTGCCAATCCCGTTCAAGTAACTCCCAGATGTCGTCCACTAAGAGCTCGGTAGAAGCTGCAGTCGGAGACGGGCGAGTGATCATCAGCTTCACGACCTCCGAATTCACCTCCAATATAATCCGCCGAAGTCCTAGATCCCAAGCGTATTGAAGGCCTATGAGAGCCCCCCATAATTTGGCGATGACTGAAGTCGCGAATCCGACATTGTGCGCAAAACCTCCAATCCATTGCCCATCCTCCCCACGTATAACTCTACCAGCACCTGCAAGCCTCGGATTTCCTCTGGATGAGCCATCGGTGTTAACCTTGACCCACCCCTGCTGTGGCCGAGCCCACCGAATCCACTTCCACACTTTTGGATTTCGGAGTATGGTCTCCGTTCGACTAAAACTTGCAGTCATCTTTCTAGCAACCATAGCACCATCTGAAGGCCGAGAAAAATTCTCGTCAAAAATTTCTTGATTCCGCCACCCCAAATAAGCCAACATGCTATTCCAAATAGGCAACTCCAGCCTCCAGCCGAATTCATCAAGTTATTCAACATCCAATCCCGTAAAGGCATCGAGAAAAATAATGGATGATTCGCTATCGGAACTAGCCGAATCCAGGTGTTACGGGCTCGAGGGCAGTCTCGTATGGCATGAAGTGTCGTCTCCATAAAATTAGCACAGCTTCCACATGCACTTGATACTGCAATATGCCTACGCATACGGTGTTCATTTGTGAGCAAACGGTCGTAGCCCATCAACTATAGAAACTATCGAACACGCTGAGGACCGTGCCATCGCCATGTAAGCTTCCACAGGATATCTTCCGCATCCCAATCTTCTTCTGCCATGAACTGGTAGGCCGATGAGGTTTTGAATCGGCCCGTAGTTTCCATTGTCCAGTAGATACTATCTTCTCCTCTATCCAAGCTAGGTGGTCTTTGAGCCGCAACTCTGAGCATAGTTGTGCTATCAAGGAGGTCCTAGATCAAACCCCAATTCCACGATCCACTCGGTTGAGCAAACTCCGCAACCTTCCGGTTGAGAATGGCCTCATCAGGCGTTCTTATGATGTGCTGCAACAACGGTCCACAACCAGTGACCCACCTATCTGTTGGGAATTGATGTATGCCCTAGAGGCAATCTATAATCAGTTTTGTAATATGATATTTATTTCATTATAAAACGAGGCATTTCTGTTATTGTGTAGATTGCGCTAAATATGATTTTACACAATAATGTCCTTGGAATAGTAGGTTCAATAGGCATCAAGTGTGACTTGATTGTGAGATCCTATAATTACTGAACATTATTCTTAAATGTCTCTAGTCAAAGTATTATCGTTAATTAGGACAACGATAATACGGTTAGACTAGTGTGGGTGTTGATTGATGACTAAATCTCATAGGTCATGGATATGGAGATATCAAATCACACCACATGTATACATTAAGAGTAATGTATATTGGACTGACCCGCCATGAGATTGCTACATGGGTTGTTACGTGACTGTCATTAGCGTATCTCAAAGTGACTATAGTGTAATGATCCTTTGACTTGAGGTCACCATGAATTCCTACATGTAATGTCATATACTTTGATACTGTCAAACGCTACCGTAACAGGATGGTTATAAAGACAGTTATTGGGTATACCACAGAGCATGGAGAGGAATGTGAGTGATCAAGATAGAATTTGTCCCTCCTACATAATGGGAGTGATATCTCACGGCCACTTGGTGGTTAAGTCTAAAAGTGTATGCATACCCAAATGAGTCGATATAGCGATATCGAATTCATTTGTTCTGATAGACTTACCCGGTAAACCAAGAAAGAGAGATATTGAGCCATACAAGGATGTCATCGACCATGCCTTGGGCTCAATAGAGATATAGAGGACAAATGGATTATATTACACGGTAATATAGGTCACAAGATTCGTTGAGAAATTAACTTTCCGATTACTTGAGTAATAGTGATGCATTGCTAGATGCCGCTCGCTGTTTGTAATATTAAAAATAGAGATTTCGATATTACTATCAACGTAATTGGGAACCTACAGGGTCACACACTACGACTAAATTGACGAGATATTTTGAAACAAATAAAATCGTCTAATAGAGATTAGATGATTTAGGTGCGACCAATTAATCGGATATTTAATGAGATTAAATTTACCGATTAATTAGACCCGATTTATTTGATTTAATGGTGTGCTAAGTGGCTATTTTTTATTGAACCACTTGGAGTCTATTATATGGTAACACATGGGCCAATTGTATAATGACACTTAGCCATGCACTTGGCTCTTGAAATTCTTAATTTCTCTTATCCCACATCGGTGGGACAAGCAAATTGCCCCATTCTCAAGCCTATATATATGTGTATATATATGGCAGTAAGTATGGGTAACAGGGGTATACATATATATGTGATATATATGTATGCATAAGTATATATATAGATATATATAAAACGCACTCATATAAGTGCTCAGATATATATAGTGCGTGCATATGTGTATGTATATAATAATTTGGGTTGAATTGTTCAATCCAAATTAGGTCCATTAGTCTGAAAAATTTCGGGTGTCGCATTAGTGTTTTCTTTCGAGTGTTGGTCGCTAGCACCGCCGATCTCGAAGACTCGTCGACAAAGTCGGTGTGGATTCCAGTAGAGGCGTCACGCGTGGGACGCTCGGTCGACAACTTTAAATATTCCAAGTACGTTTTTATTTACTCTTATTCTTCTAGTAGGTCTTGGAATTAGTTTCACGGGTAGGAAATTTTGAATTTCTGTTCCTTTTTCGCTTCCGCTGCACCCCGTGGAACTAGCAATTGGAATTAGTTTCACGGGTAGGAAATTTTGAATTTCTGTTCCTTTTTCGCTTCCGCTGCACCCCGTGGAACTAGCACTATCTTCCCAGAAAATTTCACGCTGTCCATTTCGGACTGTCCAGGCTGCTCTTGCTGCAGCTCTATTCCAGGCCCGAGCTATGCCCCTCCATTGCCAAGAATCCGAACTGCAGATCTTTAGTTGAAAGGAAGGTTCCAATCGGTTTATATACTTACCTTTAAGCACTCGAACCCATAGAGCCGAGGGATTCGTGATTACTCCCCATCCCAACTTTGCCAGAAGAGCATCATTGAAAAGATTGAGGTCCTGTAGCCCCAATCCCCCACGAGCCAAGGGCTGCATTATAGTTCACCAATTTACTAGGTGGATCTTCCGTGAATCCGATGAGTGACCCCAAATGAAGTCACAACAGTGTCTATGGAGCTGTTCACATACATTTGCCGGAAGTCTCATAACCTGCATTGTGAATGAGGGAATAGCTTGTATCATAGATTTCGCCAACGTGATCCGACCAGCCATGGAAAGAGTCCGTGCCGTCCACCCATTGATCTTATCCTGGACACGAGAGACAACCTGCTCAAAATGTTCCCGACGGAGACGCCCATGGACTATTGGCACTCCCAGATAGCGTCCTAACGTGCTGGACATCCCGAAAGAGCTGATGGTACAAATGCGCTCTCGTAGATCGGCTTCCACGTTCTGAGAGAAATATATTACCGTCTTCGAAGCACTCACCTTCTCCCTTGACACTGCACAAAACCGGTCAAGGATGGCACAAACAGTGGCGATTTGGTTCTCCGAGGCTTTCGCAAATAGTAATATATCATCAGCGAACATCAAATGAGAAATCCACAGTCCATTCTGGCCTACGCGCATTGGTTGCCACACTTTCGCTTCTACCGACTCCCTGATTAAATGTGATAAGCGCTCGACAGATAAAACAAACAAGTACGGTGAGAGCGGACAACCTTGTCTTATGCCTCGTCCCGGTTTGAATCCTTCAGTAAGGCTGCCATTCCAGAGAACATTCATGCCCACCGACGAGATGCAATCCCTGATGATGACCCGCAACTTCTCTAGAACCCCACCGCCACCAGAGTATCAACAATGAAGTTTCAGTTTAGTCGGTCATAGGCCTTCTCTAAATCCACTTTAATTGCCATAAAATTCTTCCGACCTCTCATTCGATGCATTGAATGGACTAGCTCCTGAGCAATCACAATGTTATCCTGAATGTACCGCCCCGGAACAAAACTTACTTGATTCGGGGAGACTAGTTCGGCCATGTATCCTTGAAGTCTGTTCACAATCACCTTCGTTATCAATTTATAGGACACGTTGCATATGTTAATCGGCCTAAACTGATGTATCGACTCCGGGAGCTCTACTTTCGGGATAAGAACTAGCAGAGTATCATTTACATTGGACACAGACATACCTTTGTCAATCACAAATAAAACAAATTCCATTATAGAGGGCTCAACCACCGTCCAGTGAGCTTGAAAGAAAATTGAAGGGAAGTCGTCGGGTACGGGAGCTTTGTAGGGACCCAATGCAAGCAGGGCGGAACGAACCTCCTCACTCGATGCAAGTCGAACAAGCGCTTGGAAGTCAGAGATCGCTTCTCGACTAAAATAGTTGGGCAGCCCCAAGTTTGGACTAACTGATTCCTCTGTGAATAATCCACGAAAATGATCAATAGCATGGCGACTAAGCTGCTCATCCTCAGTGATCCAGTCGTCGTTCGAGTTCTTCAAAGCCTCTATTTGAATGCGCTTTCTATTCACCACTATTTTAGCATGACAATATTTTGTGTTTCTTTCCCCTGATTGCACCCATTCTGCATGAGACTTTGGGAACCAAAGTAATTCCTCTTGTGCAAGCGTTTCATCAATCTCGGCTGTCAGTGTTGCCTCCAATTCCATGAGATGTCTATTGGGTCGGACTTGTAATGCTCTTTGCACTCCATTAAGCCTCCTGAGAGCACGATTTTTTCTCCATATAATGTTCCCAAAGACCTCTTTATTCCATTTATTGATTTTCTCCTTGAAGCCAGCCAAAGATTCGAGAAGTCGTGATCTATTGTCCCATGCTGTCTCCAGAACTTGGTTAAAGTCTGGGTGTGAACGCCGGGCATCAATGTAGCGGAATGGCTGGATTCCATGTCTTCTCCCCTGGTTGCTCTGTAAATTCAGCCACAGCGGGTGGTGGTCCGACTTTACACGTGGTAATACATGTATTGTCACCTCCGGAAAAAGAATATGCCACTCTGTATTGCAGACAGCACGATCCAATCTTTTGAAAACCCGGTCGTAGCCTTGGAAGAGAGGACCCCTCCATGTGAAAAGTGCCCCAGTGCTTCCCAAATCCATAAGTCCCGCATGGTCCAGCGCTTCTTGGAAACTTATGGTCGGGTTTGGATCGAATGGAGCTCCTCCCATCTTTTCAGTTGCCTCAAGAATTTCATTGAAATCACCTATAACCATCCACGGCCCTTGGATACGGGAAGAAAGATCTCGAAGTAATTGCCATAAGTCTCTGCGGGACGATTCAGTCGGACTTGCGTAGACCATGGTGAGTGCCCATGTGCTTCCATCCTGCTGCACTTGAGCATGGAAGGCTTGAGTGTGGCATTCAAGGATATAGACTCATAATTCGGGTGCCTTCCACCATAACCATATACTTCCAGAGAATCTCTGGGCTTCTATTCGTTCACTCTTGAAATCCGAGAATTTGCGGCGGACCTTATCAGCCTTCGCTCTACTAATCCGAGGTTTAGCGATCATGACCATTGCCGGTTTTTCCACTATGATATACTCCTTCATAGACCGAACAAATTTTGGCCCACCAGCCCCTCTACAATTCCAAAATAAAAAACACATAAAATTATTTTGAAAAAAGGAAGAAACACAACAGCATTTCTGGCTGACCGATTTAGCAGTCTGCTTTTAGGAGTGGCGAGGCATCTCCTCTTCCATCTCCTAGTTGCATCGGAACAACAACCCTTGAGTCTCGCATATCCCTTACGGTGGAAGCCTCCATCAGTCCGGGCGGGTTAGACTCCTGATGTGTAGCAACCTCGACACTTGGTCGATGGACCACCAAAATAATGCTTGAGGTTCCCGTAGGATCAGGGGCACGACCAGGTTTGGATGGCGTTTGCTCCATCCCCTTAACAGCCCTCTCTGCTTGGGGGGATTTCTGTGCATTATTAGTGGGCTTTGGAGCAGGATCTTGTTTGTGGTCCGCCGATAAATGGGTCGCAGTAGTCGATTTTTGTTGAACAATCGGCAATATAGTTTCGCTGGCCTTGGAACGAGCTTGGGTTTTCTTCTTTGATGGGGCCGGGCCAGTGGGCCTAGAGCTACTTGGACTTGCTGTGGATCTTCCCACATTCTTAATAGGTTGGGCCTGAAAAATCCAATTACCTGGGCCTGTTTGACTGGAACGGTTATCCTTAGGTTTAACATGGGATGAGGTTAATTTGGAAACCCCTCCATCTATGCTAGTAACAACTGGCTGCTTTCCAGAAGAATTAAGATCCTCCTCTAGTAATACCGCAAATCTCAATCCATTTCCTGATTCTCTTCCCCTGATTGTTGGCTCCACGTTTGGCGTAATCGCTGGCTTTTCGATCTCCTGCCGTGATTTGCGAGACTTTCCCTGAACATGCATCCATGGCCCAAATCCCGTAACCACCTCCGGCATTAATGAGCAGGGGATTAAGCCGAGTGTTCTCCGGATCCTTCCTCTTCGACGTCTATAGTCGCCTTATTCCGAGCAAGTTCTTCCAGGCAAGACTCCTTTCGGTGTCCCTCACGGCCACACGAAAAACAGATCTGATGCGTGCCCTCATATTCCACTTGATAGGTACCTCCTACCACCTCTATTGTTGGTTTGAGTGGTTTGGTGAGGTCGACCTCCACACATATCTGTGCGAAGTTACCTCGCACCATGTCTTGGGTCTTACGATCTAGCCGCACAGGTTTCCCAAGACCAATCCCCACCCTACGCAGGATAGTCGTATTCTGAAATTGAATTGGCAAGTGAAGGATGCGAGCCCATATGGTCGCTTTGTCAATTGTAGATCCCCAAGGGTTGAACTCCGGCGTCCATTCCCGCATGATGAGGTGATGACCCTGGATGAACCACGGTCCGCTAGTGAGTACCCATTCACGAGCCTCAACCACAACAAACCTTGCAATAAAGTAATCATTCGGCAGGTCAATGAGGTGAAAAGATCCATTTGGCCCCCAAAGTTGCTGCAATCGCTTCTTCAAGATCTCATAGCCAACCCTTTTCCCCATCACTTTCAAAACTAGAGATCCCCGCCATAGACCGTTTATAGCATTTAGCTCCGCCTCCGTGGCCATAACCTTCGGGCATAGCTCGTTCGAAAGGTCGACCATCTCCTTGTCATCCACCACCGGTCCAGTCATCTCACAGTCCTGACTCTGGCCAGGGCCTTTCTTCTAACCGGTGAGCGCATCTGCGAAGGAACCAGCCCGAACCCCATTGGATTGCTTGGCGTCTTTCCATCTGTCAACCCGTAATTCAAGTTTCTTCGCCCGTTTTTGGTTACGGTCAATCAGGTCGATATCCTCCCCAGTCGGAGGGCCCGTGTTATTCACTGGAGGGTCAGGATTCTTCGAGGCACCAGTGGTCTCAGAGATCTTAGAGGACAAAGACTCTATTTTTTAGGTGAAAGATGATTTTATTAAAATTTCATTCGGCTCGAACTGGAATAGTTAGAACCCGTTTGGGTTTCGAACACCAGAGTGCACACCAATATACCTAAGACCATCTTAAACTAATAATTTCAAAAGAAAGATAAAAGAATAGGGAAAAATTGTGCCAATTTCCATACAGGGAAGATGGAATGATCGGTTGTAAATCGAATCACTGCTTTCAAGCAAATTGGTCTTTTTCTATTACAAGTATATTGAAGAAGAAACAACATAATGAAAAATGGAGTTCATCGCAGTAACACTTGCCTACGACCTGTGATTAAGAGGGAGGTTACCGTATCGATATTCCACACTGGGACTTCCCATATCTTATACCTTCCTTGTAGATTAGCTCGACGGAATGGATTTGGAAATTGCAAATTCTGGGCAACCGCTGGTTCTAGTTGTGACTCGCAATTCATCTTCCCGGACTATATGTGGACCCGAGTTCGACCTTTGTCAAGTGGGCTGAGTCCTGATAATGGGCTCAAACTGTATGAAAAGATGTTTGTGGGCCTTGTCTTTTCCCCGAACCTTGAAGGACTCTCCATCTTATTGTCTTTGATTCTGGAAATCAAAAATCAATCAATATAATCAAATATATAAAAATTGAAAAGCACGAGGAGAAATTGACATGTACGCTCAAAACGCAAATTCCTAACTCATTGTTTCTTTAAATATTTTATTCTCCAAATAATTTATAACTTTTTGAGAATGTAAAAGGATAGTCTAGATTTTAAAAACTTTAACAATTCCTATGCTGATGTTAAATACAATTTTCAAAAAATATCATTATCGATATGAGATTGATAACTGTTTTCCATTTAATAATATTACTAGCATATGTATCCATAAAAAGTTTAAAATAAAAAAAAAATTGTCCCTTAGTGAATTGTGAAATTAAAAGTAAGTTCCTTACTAAATTTAAAATTATGGCACTCTAAACTCACAGAGTAAGATTACATTTCATTTTATAAATTTTACTCTCAACCACTACAAAAAAAAACTGCCATTTACTGATGGCTATTTTCCATCAGTAAAAATCGAAATATCCTTCAGTAACCGCCTTTGAGCCTATACTGATGGAATAATGGCCTTTACCTATGGTTTATTTGGCCGTTAGTATAAGTTCTTGGCTATACAACTATACTGACAGCATTACGATTAGTATTTCCAAGTTGTTTATGGACGAAAGTTCCCGCTGCAATTTGCAAATCTGTTAGTACATTACCAGATTTGTCGACAGATATTCCATTGGTTTAAGTCATTTTCTAAGTCATATCCACTCTCTCGTATAACTAATACCGACAATTTCTCATCTCTATAGCCGCAAGTTTAGTGATGGACTATCCATCGGTAAATGACTTTTTTGTTTTACATCTATACTAACAGCATACTCATCACTACTTGCCTATCGAAAACACAGTATAAATAGCAAAAACCCACTGACAATGTGATCATCAAACAATTTGAATATTCAAGACATTTAATTTTGCATAATATTTGATGTAATTATAAGCCACCCAAAAGTTCGAATAAAGCATAATCAATCATAGGAAAAGGTGTCTGGGCATCAAAACTGCCCCATGGGGATTGGAAATTACACTTGGGATCTAATTTTTAGGTAAATTGCAAGAGAGCCCTCATGTCTTCCATTTCCGATTTCTCCTAAGTCCCCAACACATGTCGGGCTTGCCCTTGATGAATTTTATGACCGTTTGAAACTGTGAAATAATCAAAAATATTTTCCTTAAAAGCCCATGAAATGACCATTTTGCCCCTTGTTATCGTGGTCATGCCGGATCGTCGGCTTCAAGTCCAATTGAGTTCAAAATCGACTCCGGGTCAAAATCGTGTGTCTACATATATATAGTCAACCTTGAACTTTCTAATTTATAATTTTTAATATAATGTTATTCAACAATGTAAAAATTGTAAAAAATTTAACTTTTAAAATTTGAAAATATTTTACTAAAGTTAAAGTAATAGATAATATATTTTTAATTTAGATAATTGATAAATGTATAAATTTATCTTTTCTCTACTTTTTCATTAATTTGGTTTTTCTCTTACCCTATTTATGAAATTTAATTATGAGTAGTCCTATATATTTAATACTATAATTATATTTTTTTCAACTTGTGATGGATCATCATTTAGAGTCCTTAATCATTATTAACACACACACACACGCATATATATAAATATTAAGTTTTTTATATTCCAAACATTACTATTATAGCTATACTTAACAAAATAAGAATAAGATAACAAAAACTAATCAGTCATTATCAGTGCAAGATAAAGTCGATGCAAAATACTTTTCACAATTATACCAAAAACATGATCTCGAGAGGGGAAAAAACGAAAAACAAGATCAAAATCCATGAAAGTACGATATACTGATGGAGATACATATCAGTAAATGTCAAATAAAATACCGACAGCCACTTGTGCCATGCGATAGATGGTTTTTAGTTTTAGACATCAACCTAGCTACGGTGACGGCACTATTGTTTGTCAGCAAAAAAGGCTATACTGACGGATTTCAAATTTCGTCAGTAAAAACTAACTCCCAGTGACGGCACTATTGTCTGCAGCAATGATATATATTGACGGATTTCAAATGTCGCCGGTAAAAACTAACTGATAGTGATGGGAACTTCCATCAGTAGAAAAACGTTCACTAGATGGCAATTAGTTTGTAGTGAATTTCAAAGTGAAAATCATAAACACTTGTCTCTTTATAAATTATTAGAAACAATAGTACAGAAAATCTGTTCCATTATCAAAATTTTTAAAGAATAGGTTTTCAAATTTGATATATATATATGAGGAAGTAATATTTTTTTAAATCAATAAATATAAATATATAAAAGGTTATAGACAGAGTTTTTGTTATGAATTTTACTTCTCAATTTTAAAGTAAAAAGTATAAACACTCGACTATTTAAAAGTAATTTAAAAACATCAGTAATTAAAATCTAAGCAAATAATAACATTTAAAGAAATGGAGTTTCAAATTTTATATATGTGTAAATAAAATAAAATATTTGTTATAAAAAAAAGACATTGCTACAAGATAAATTTATTATTGAAAGTATTATGCATATGGAAATATTGAATTTCGAGAAATATGTAATTTTTTTAGGTTACAAGAGACCCATGGATAGTTTCATTGGGTATCAAACCTGAGACTTCTTAATTACCAGGCGAGAAGTGCATCACTACGCTATACCATCTCTTGATGAAATATGTAATTTCAAACGTACTAGACAAAATTCAGTTTGCTTTCCAGTTCTAATGCTTGAGTGGAAAATGTTATTTTATTTCACTATGAGATTCAACAAATATTGCAAATATATACATATTTAAATTATCGAAATTAATGGATAATATCATATATAAATTTTGAGTTGCGCTACGATGTCGGAACTCTATGCGCTTTAATTCTTTGAATTTTCTTTTTAATTTCATCTTAATAAAATTATTACACTTATTGTCATATTGTCATTCTTGGATCAACGTGTAGTGACACGGCTGTTAATCGCTTGCCATGTCTGTTTCTCCATATTTAAACAAAAGAGAGAGAGAGAGAGAGACAGAGAAGAAAACGTCTCATACAGAAGATAGATGAGAAATTTCTTGGAGAGCCTTTTTTCTTTTTTTGGATGAATGGTAAAAATTATTGTTCTGGGAGAGCTTATTATCTAACAGGCTCATCTATTCTGAGTAGAAACTCAACTTGTGTGAAAATAAAACGGCATGTATAAATATATGTTATAAGCTGCTCTGATAATTAATATCGTCCTAAAATGAAATCAATTTAGTTATCTGCTAGCTATGTACTGCTTTATTATGAGTTAATCTTCACAGTGGCATAAAATTAGGAGCATACAAAAGTATGAACAAACCCAGATATCTTCACAATACCTTTATTATGGAAGCTCAATATTATCTCTCACTAAAGAGAAGTGAATCTGCAATAGAGGAAGAAACTGAGAATGCCTTTTCTGTTGAACAAGGTTGCGACCTAACAAAATCATCGGACGCCTCTTTATGTTCGAACCTTACCCTACTCGAATGAAAACTGATCAGGGAGGATGATAAGTCCTGTATTGGCAGGTCTGCTTCAAAGTACTCTACCACTTGATGCATCGTAGGCCTCGCCCCAGGCTCTGAGTGAGAGCATACCAGGCCCAGCTTCAGCGCCTGCTCAACTTCCTTGGCCACAAAGTCTTCGCCCAAGTTTGGGTCCCTCGCCTCTAGAATCGCTCTTCCTCTGCTTCAGCAGTAGAACACCCAGTCGACCAAGATCATGTCCTCAGTTCAGCTTGGCTCTATTGGCCTCCTTCCAGTAGCCATCTCAAGGAGGAAAGCCCCAGAACTGAAGACATCGGTGGCCATCGTGGCCTTGCCGGTCCTGGTATGTTCAGGAGCAAGGTACCCTAGAGTCCCCATTACTTGGGTGCTCTGAGGATCGGTCCCGTGGTCATACAACCTTGCAAGCCCGAAATCTGCTAATCTCCCGGTCAATTTAGCATCAAGAAGAATGTTGCTCGCCTTAATGTCCCGGTGGATCACGACCTGGTCTCACCCTTCGTGGAGGTACTGTTTGAAAACCGAGCACTTGCGCAGTGGAAAAGTTAATAACGGTAAAAATCAAAATTTTATCGCGTGCTCGTTTAATCGAAAACTTCAAGATCATATCTTGACATAAGAATCGCCTTCTAAACGAATAAACAATATCACATATCAAATCTACAAGAAAAGTTTAGACTTTTATACTAACCTTATTGATTCGAGTCGATCAAACTAACCGTCCAAGTGTCCGGTCTCTAGTTTGTCCACACGAGCACGTCTCCACCGAGATTAGACTCCTCTCGACCCGTACACTCCGATCTAGGTCACCGATCTCGAACGAAATCGTCACGGAATGAAAGGATCTCTTCAAGGACGTCAAAGACAATACCCAAGTGCCGAACCGGAATCGAAAAGAACTCCGATCAGCCTTGGGATTTGTGCGGTTGAGTTGCTTGTTGATTGCCTCAGTCGAAACCTTCTCTCTTTCTCTCTAATATCAGTTGATGATCGATTGCGTTATGGGGTATCTGTAAGAACATATCTATATATATCTTTACCCTAGGGACTAAAATGTTATTATTAATTAATTCGCATTAATTAATAAATCACAAATGAGTCCTCACACTTAAGTCATCCAATGACTTGTCCTTGTTGTAAGAAAGAAAGATCAAACAAGTCATTGATACGAGTTTCCATCAGTAGATAATCTATGTATAGAAACTCTCCAAATAAGGAAACTATCGTATTTCCTTAATTAGATTTATCATTGATATTGAACTCGGCTTCAGGATGTGCCAGCACCCTTGCAACCACATTGCAAGCCTCGTTCGATAATTAATTCCTAATTAACTTCCTTAATTAGAATTAATTCTTTTTTTCGGTTTAAACACGCTCAATGTGTGTGACTAACTAGGTTCATCATCAAATGGCAATGGGATTATAGTATCAACTCATTTGACACTACCAGAAACTCTTTCTGTAACAAAAAATATAATTCTCAAAATGCCATTGGTTTCCAAAGTTCACGAGTGACACCTAGCAGCATATCGTGACAATCCAAATGATGACGAATGTATAATTGAAACATTCTGATGAACCTCTGATCGTATATGCCATGCATTCAATCCCGTCACTACAAGTTCCCGATCTAGCCAGAGCTACGGTAAATGTCAAACTCTATAGCCGATTATGTGGACTCTCTAATTTCATTCTTAGATCTGTAGTACTTGAACAGAAACTATTTTCTATTCGAGTCTATCTACTCCGGCCGAGGATTTCTCGATCCAGAACAAAACTCATATCCATAGGACCTTTTCCCTATTTACTCAGGTTAGTGAATCCCGTTTTAATCGGACACCTAACTCCAAGTATACCTAACTAGAACCACTATTTGCCGAATACTCATGCTAAGCACAAATATATTAGCAGTAGCAAATGCTAATCACCTATACTTGAGATAGCATTCCATCTCAGGTCTAAGAATTATATGCACTAATATGATCCAGATAACATTCATTGACATTAGTAAATTACCGTATGAATATTATCTGCACGTCACGTTCGACTACTTATCATATAAGTATCAACATATCTGTCACGATAACAGTTATCAGATAACATGAGACTTACTACTCCATCTTCATTAGTATCTGTATACTAATCATGGAAACAGACAGAGGTGACGATCTATCTTGAGAAATAATGTCCAGTTAAGTCTCCTACGATCGTGAACAGTTTAAAGATATTCTTACTGAATTATTTCGTCACAAATATTTTTAACTCTTAAGAATGAAGCATTCAAAATATCTTAAGGACTTTATTCTAATAAACATAGAGAATATACGAATAATAGAATAAACTTTATTGTCATAAAATGAATTATCCAAATACATAAATCAGGCTCTATGGCATATCACTAACAATCTCCCACTTGCACTAGAGCCACTCAGTACAGTATCTAAGACCCATCTTCTCAAGATGTTTATCTAACTGCCGCTGCGTCATGGCCTTCGTGAGTGGATCAACGATATTGTCCGCTGAAGCTACTTTCGGCACAGCTACATCGCCTCTCTCGATAATCTCCCTGATAATATGATATCTCCTTTCAATGTGTTTGGACTTTTGATGTGACTTCGGTTCCTTTGCCTGAGCAATCGCTCCAGTATTGTCACAGTACAGCTCTACTGGTGACGATATGGAGGGAACAACACCGAGTTCTGTCACAAACTTCCGAATCCAAGCTGTCTCCTTCGCTGCATCAAATGTAGCAATATATTCAGCCTCTGTAGTGGAATCTGCAGTCGTCTCTTGCTTAGAACTCTTCCAGCTAACTGTACCTTCATTACAGGTGAATATATAACCGGAGATAGACTTTCTATTATCCACATTTGATTGAAAATTAGAATTTGTAAACCCGTCTAGTCTCAACTCACCTCCTCCATATGCCAGAACCATATCCTTAGTCCTTCTCAAGTACTTAAGGATATTTTTGACAGCAGTCCAATGATCAAGTCCTGGGTTGGATTGATACATGCTAGTCACACTAATAGCATACGCGATATCCGGCCTAGTACACAGCATAACATACATTAGGCTACCTATGGCCGAAGCATACGACACTTGTGCCATCTTCTCTCTGTCCTCAGGAGTCTTAGGAGACATCCCTTTAGAGAGATGGATACCGTGTCTCACAAGAAGCAATCCTCTTCTGGAATCTTGCATGTTGAACCTCTTCAACACCTTATTTAGATACA
This sequence comes from Punica granatum, assembly GCF_007655135.1. Lineage (NCBI taxonomy): Eukaryota > Viridiplantae > Streptophyta > Magnoliopsida > Myrtales > Lythraceae > Punica > Punica granatum. The sequence goes on from NC_045131.1 coordinate 1,942,584, forward strand.
GGGCTTGAGTCAGACCTATTAATCTTTTCGGTCTATCTCTATAGATTCGAATACGTAGAATATAGGTGGCTTCTCCCAAATCCTTCATGGAGAAAATATTAGACAACCAGACCTTTACAGAAGTGAGCATACCAACATTATTACCTATTAGTAGAAAGTCATTCACGTATAATACAAGAAAGGCAATCATGCTCCTAGTAGCCTTCTTATACACACATGGCTCATCTTCATTCTTGATGATATCAAAGGACTTTACAGCCTCATCAAAACGTCGATTCCAACTCCTCGAAGCCTGCTTAAGACCATAAATGGATCTCTTAAGTTTGCACACTTTGGACTTATCCTTGGATTCAAAAGCCCTGAGTTGGTCCATCAATATGTCTTCCTCAATGTATCCATTAAGGAAGGCAGTCTTGACATCCATTTGCCAAACCTCATAATCATAGTGCGCGGCAATGGCTAGCATTATCCTGATGGACTTCAACATAACTACAGGCGAGAAAGTCTCCTCATAGTCGACTCCCTGCCTCTGGCGATAACCCTTCGCCACTAACCTAGTTTTATAGGTTTCTACCTTCCCATCAGCACCAATCTTCCTCTTGAAGATCCACTTGTTCCCTATTGGTACTATACCTTCAGGAGGGTCAACAAGATCCCAGACTTGGTTCTCGCTCATGGAGTCTATCTCGGACTTCATGGCCTCTAGCCATTTAAAAGAATCTATATCTAATATAGCTTCTTCATAAGTGGAAGAATCATCCCTATGATCATTATCTCCATAAACAAACAACTCTTGTACGTTCTCATGAAGATTAAGGTATCTCGCGGGAGTACGAGTTACCCTACCAGATCTTCGAGGTTATGTGACATTTTCAACCTGAGTAGATGTCTCAACTGGTTTATTAGTGTCCACCGAAATGGGTGCCTGATTGGTCTGTGGCATTGATGACTCCTCATCAAGTACTATCTGCCTTCCTATACCACATTCCTGGACAAACTGTTTCTCCAAAAAGATCGCATCTCTACTGATAACAACCCTTTGCTTAGTAGGGAAATAAAAATAGTATCCAAGGTTGTCTCTTGGATAACCAATAAACCTGCCTTTCTCGGACCAGGTTTCCAACTTATCGGTCTTCTGCTTCTTAATGAATGCATGACAACCCCAAATCTTAACGTGCTTAAGACTAGGTGTCCTACCATTCCATATCTCATATGGAGTGGTAGAGACTGACTTGCTCGGAATTCTATTAAGCAAGTAACATGCGGTCTGCAGAGCATATCCCCACATTGAAATTGGGAGATCTGTATAGCTCATCATCGATCGAACCATGTCCAATAGGGTACGGTTCCTCCTCTCAGAAACTCCATTCAACTATAGTGTTCCTGGTGGAGTAAATTGAGAAACAATACCATGTTCCTTTAGGAAATCACCAAATTCAGTACTCATGTACTTTTCTCCTCGATTTGATCGAAGAGTCTTGATGCTCTTCCCTTTCTGCTTTTCTGCTTCAGCTTTGAATTCCTTGAACTTTTCAAAAGATTCATGTTTATACTTCATAAGATAAACATACCCAAAACGAGAATAATCATCAGTAAAGGTGATGAAGTAGGAATATCCACCCCGAGCCACTTCATTAAATGGACCACATACATCACTATGTATGAGTTCTAAAACTTCTTCAGCCCTCTTCATTTGTCCTACAAATGGAGTCCTAGTCATTTTGCCTTGAATACAAGACTCGCAAGTTGGATTGGGTTCTGAACCCAATGGAACTATAAATCCCATCTTCTCCAACTTACTGATCATATCATCCACAACATGCCCTAGTTTAAGGTGCCAAAGTTGCTTTATACTTGGAGTAGATTCGGACACGGTATTAATCTCAATCGTATTCGAAAGCGTTTCATTTCAAGCTCTAAGATAATAAAGGCCATCGTGTAAATAACTAACGCCAATAAGTTTAGTACCATAATAAATGTCGCAAACATCATGCTTGAAATCAAACAAATATTCACTCCTAGTCAAACTAGAAACAAAAATAATGTTCCGATAAGCGTTTGGTAAAACTAAAACACGATCTAGAAATAAAACATATCCATCTAGATGTGACGAAGTCGACCCCACAGCTTTGGCCGCAACACTTGCACCATTGACGATCTTCGGGCAAACCTCGTTCTTTCCAAGGACTCTACTGCTTGCTAGTTCCTGCATAGAGGTACAAACGTGTGAGCTCGCACCAGTATCAAGAACCCAAGCTGTAGATGAACTATATGAACCATTGGAACTAACATAACAAGAGATATACATACCTTCTGAAGGTTTCTTTCCTTTGTTTGCCTTCAACAAGGCGAGGTACTGAGAACAGTTCCTCTTCCAATGTCCATCCTTATCGCAGTGGAAACAAGTTCCCTTATCCGCAGCAACCTTTGCCTTGCCCTTTATCTTGGTCACCCCTACTGACTGCTAAGGAACAGAGCCTTTCTTGGACTTCTTTTTCTTCTTTCTAGTCTTACTGGAAGAAGTACCAGCCATAATAATGAATTCCTTATCCTTCCTTTTGTTGTTCATTGCATTCTATGCAGTGACCAACATATTCAGCAGCTCAGACAACGAACATGATAACTTGTTCATGTGAAAATTCACAATGAACCCCGAGAAAGAATCTGGGAGAGACTGAAAAACTAAATCCACAGGGAGTTCTTTATCCATCTGGAACTCAAGTTTCTCAAGCTGCTGAATCAGCCTGATCATCTTCTGCACATGAGCTGCGACTTCAGTTCCCTCATGCATTCTCGCACGGAACAATTTCTTCGATATCTCATATCGCGCGGTCCTGCTATTCTCCCCATATAGCTCCCTGAGACTCTTCAAGATCTCACGAGAACTCTTCATGTTCTCATGCTGCTTCTGCAACTCATTACTCATGGAAGCAAGCAAATAGCAACAAACCTTCGTGTCATCAACAGACCACTGATCATATGCGTCCTGCTGATCACTCGTAGCATCCCCGCCAGGGAGTTCAATCTCCTGAGTCTCCAGGATGTATCCTAGACCCTTCATGTTCAGGACAATGTTCAGGTTACGGAGCCAATCCGAAAAGTTAGGCCTAGTGAGCCTATTATCACTCAGTATGCACGAGAGAAGATTCATAGATTTCATATTTATCATGACTGTAGAAAATAACAAGATTAAATTAATGAATTTATGTATATATCACCATAATGACCATGGACTTTCAATCAAAATGGTCTCCCACTATCATTTCGAAACCTACACTTCTAAAATAGGAAACAAGAATCCTAATGAAAAAGATTCATAGCGGGTGATTGAATTATTATAAAATGATAATTCCCTCAGGTACCTGCCGTTATTGGAAACAAGCACTCTACAAGCGAACAACTCTTTGTTTAGTACATCTTCTATGTATGGCTCAATCAATTCGGCTCCTAGTACTCTGGACCTCAGGTGCCTGCCGTTATTGGTCCATCATACATAGTTAAGTCTGACCCACCAAGCCCTAAATGTCAGCTACCTCAGGTGCCTGCCGTTATTGGCAACCAACAATCTAAAACATCACATGCTTCATCATTCATGCAAAAAGATCTCTTAGTGTGTCTCATGCCCCCGTGTGTTCACGATCGACAACGAAACGAACTAAAACTCTCTTGGAGAGCGCTTTGGTGGAGAGCCACGACAGAGGTTCGCAACCTCGTGCCATTTTCGACTTAATATTTTACTTTGTAAGATTTTCTATTTTGGTGACGTAATTACTATTTGGTTTCACTTTGCACATTATCCGTATTCACGCATCATATGCATAAATATATATTCGGAATCGATAAAAGCATGATCATGCTCAAAATTTATGAAAGGAAACTAATAGCATAAAAGGAAAATAAATTGTGCCAATTTTGTAACTCTTTACAAAATATCCAAATATCAAATATTAGGAAATTTCCAATTTTGAAAAAATATAAGATATCGTATATCTAGTGTATCTTCCAAAATCTCTTTTGATATCAAATATCAAATCTCTAATCTCATTAGAATAGGATATCAAATATCCAATTTCATAAAATCAAATTTTACGAAATACAATTTTTGGTAATTAATTGTTTCGAAAATCTTATTTCCGAAAATATCGAAATTTACTTGTTACGCGACGAGCACCGATTCTGAACAGCCATGTCCAGTCTTGCACTTCTTAGTCGAGTCCAGTCCCGAACAGTCCCGTCCAGTCGCGTCCCTTCGCGAACAGTCCCGTCCAGTCGCGTCCCTTCGTTCCCAGTCGCGTCCAATCGCGAACAGTCGCGCTAGGACCTTATCGATTACTGTAACCTTTTCAGCCTCTGTGGCCGTCCAACAGCCACCTACTGTGGCTGTTCCTGGCCACGTAAAGGCCATCTCGCGGTTGACCTATCAACCGAAAGAGATCACCGGTTCGGTGATCTAAACCTGGTTACAAAAATCGATTTCTTGTACCCGATCCAATACCAATTTATCAAACACTTTAATAAATCACAATCAACCACCAAATTAGGCACAAAACATGTATCTAATCGTTTAGAAGGGTGGCTCTGATACCACTGTTAGAAAATCGAGCATTTGCGGAGCGGAAAAGTTAATAACGGTAAAAATCAAAATTTTATCGCATGTTCGATTAATCGAAAACTTCAAGATCATATCTTGACATAAGAATCGCTTTCTAAACGAATAAACAACATCACATATCGAATCTACAAGAAAATTTTAGACTTTTATACTAACCTTGTTGATTCGAGTCAATCAAACTGACCGTCCAAGTGTCCGGTCTCTAGTTCGTCCACACGAGCACGTCTCCACCGAGATTAGACTCCTCTCAACCCGTACACTTCAATCTAGGTCACCTATCTCGAATGGAATCGTCACGGAATGAAAGGATCTTTTCAAGGACGTCAAAGACAATACCCAAGCGCCGAACCGGAACCGAAAAGAACTCCGATCAGCCTTGGGATTTGTGCGGTTGAGTTGCTTGTTGATTGCCTCAGTCGAAACCTTCTCTCTTTCTCTCTAATATCGATTGATGATCGATTGCGTTATGGGTTATCTGTAAGAACATATCTATATATATCTTTACCCTAGGGACTAAAATGCAATTATTAATTAATTCACATTAATTAATAAATCACAAATGAGTCCTCACACTTAAGTCATCTAATGACTTGTCCTTATTGTAAGAAAGAAAGATCAAACAAGTTATTGACACGAGTTTTCATCAATAGACAATCTATTTATAGAAACTCTTCAAATAAGAAAACTATCGTATTTCCTTAATTAGATTTATCCTTGATATTGAACTCGGCTTCAGGATGTGCTAGCACCCTTGCAACCACATTGCAAGTCTAGTTTGATAATTAATTTCTAATTAACTTCCTTAATTAGAATTAATTCTTTTCTCGGTTTAAACACGCTCAATGTGTGTGACTAACTAGGTTCATCATCAAATGGCAATTGGATTATAGTATCAACTCATTTGACACTATCAGAAACTCTTTCTGTAACAAAAAACAGAATTCTCAAAATGCCATTGGTTCCCAAAGTTCACGAGTGACACCTAGTAGCATATCATGACAATCCAAATGATGACGAATGTATAATTGAAACATTCCGATGAACCTCTGATCGTATATGCCATGCATTGAATCCCGTCACTACAAGATCCCGATCTAGCCAGAGCTACGGTAAATGTCAAACTCTATAACCGATTATATGGACTCTCTAATTTCATTATTAGATCTGTAGTACTTGAACATAAACTCTTTTCTATTCGAGTCTATCTACCCCGGCCGATGATTTCTCGATCTAGAACAAAACTCATATCCATAGAACCTTTTCTCTATTTACTCAGGTTAGTGAATTCCGTCTTGATCGGACACCTAACTCCAAGTATAACTAACTAGGACCACTATCTGCCGAATACTCATGCTAAGCACAAATCCTAATCACCTATACTTGAAATAGCGTTCCATCTCAGGTCTAAGGATTATATGCACTAATACGATCCAGATAACATTCATTGACATTAGTAAATTACTGTATGAATATTATCTGCACGTCACGTTCGACTACTTATCATATAAGTATCCACATATCTGTCACGATAACAGTTATCAGATAGCATGAGACTTACTACTCCATCTTCATTAGTATATGTATGCAAATCATGGAAACAGACAGAGGTGACAATCTATCTGGAGAAATAATGACCAATTAAGTCTCCTACGATCGTGAACAGTTTAAAGATATTTTTACCGAATTACTTCGTCGTTCATATTATTAACTCTTAAGAGTGAAGCATTCAAAATATCTTAAGGACTTTATTATAATAAATATAGACAATATACGAATAATAGAATAAACTTTATTGCCATAAAAGGAATTATCCAAATATATAAATCATGCTCTAGGGCATATCACTAACAGGTACATGAGTCTTGAGGCCACACCCTTTATGACCCTAAACCTTTGGGTCCAATTGAGGGTGACTTTTGGCTGGTTGAAGAGGTACTTGTCAAGGCTCCCATTCGGCATGCAATCGTACACCAAAAGGAACTCACCCTTCCTCCGGCAATATCCAAGAAGTGCAACTAGGTTCCGGTGCCGGAGGCGACCAATGCTGACTATCTCCGTGACAAATTCCCGCATCCCTTGCCTAGAATCATGAGAGATCCTCTTCACAGCGACCTCGATATTTGAAGTGGGAAGCACCCCTCGGTAGACCCTCCTAAAACCACCTGCACCCAACAACCCCTGGTCCCCGAATCCCCTCTTGGCGATGTACAAATCCTTGTACTTGAACCGATAAGGCCCATACTTGAGTTCCCAGTCTTCAAGAACCTCTGCAAACTTCCTCTTTCTCCTAATGTAAGAGACCAGTCCCCAGATTAACACGGAAATGGAAAATAAGCATTTTATGGGAACTGCAATTGTCAGCAGCTTAGAAGTCGGCTTCTTTCCTATTCGGGGAAGGTTAGGAAGCACAGACAAAGAAAGCCCGTCTAACTGCCCATTCATCTGGAAGCTCCAGCCGAGAATGTAATGGGTACTTGTGTATGAACCCGTCGATGTTGAGAACCCAACAAACATGGTCTCCTTGACGATTTGTGAGAGATCTAATGATAGGGACAGGAGAGGAATGCTCGGTCTAGCAGCGTTAAAGGGCGCTAAAGTTACATTGATTCTCTTCTCAGTCCCGTCCTAGTCCACCCAGACTTGCATAGGTCGGCCACTGATAGGAGTCAGGTTTTCAAATTTTCCAGCACCGCCATCAAGGTAGTACCCTGCCGAAGCAGCGTGGGTAGAGACCAGGCTATTGATGTGGATCCCGCCATAATTATTATTGATGTCCTGGAACTCAGTGCTCTCTATCGTGTCAAGCTCGACGGCAAACACATGTTGGTAGTGCTCCCATTACCGGTCGCATTAAAGAGTCCAAGGTACTGGCTTGGAAGGCTCCCGAGAAGGCCCATCTGGGGGGCAGCCAAGAAGGCGATCCCCTGGCCAAGGTTTGGGTACTCAGAGATGAGAGCAAACACAAACGTGCTAGTACTTTGGTCTGATTCATTTGTCAGTCTGAGCAGGCCATTGGGAGTGATCTCTGCAGTCCCATCGAGTTCTTGGTCAACTGGCTGGAAACCGTTGAACGTGAATCCGAACCCTTGGCCTGATCCAAGTCCTGCTCGGAGAAAAACCAGCGCAAGGAGGAGCTGGGAAAGCATGGCGTAAGCCATGGAAGAGAGCAGAATGGGTGTCTTTATTAAAATTTTTTTTTGATAAAAGGATGATAACTTCTATTAAAATTAAAAAAGCATCAAGAAGGTGCAAATATATATGTACAAAAGGTTAAAATAACCAAATGTACAATAACAAAACCAAAGTCAGAGGGTAGCCGAATGAACATTTACATCAACGAGTAGGCTACCGTTCAATCAGAATGGGTCTCTTTATTGAGTTCCCTCTTCGAGGATCAGTTTCAGAATCTCACCTGAACTATATGGTGGAGCTGCTAGATATGCTTCTGGTTAGGCATGAAGAAGAAAGTATATATGTTTCTAGTATCTATTTATCTAGTGGATCATGAAAATTTAATTTCAGCGAAACAATCTCCCTTAAAAGATCATATCACATTCAGTGTGGTTCCGGGTTCGAATCCTGTGAATAAAAAAATTTTATAGTGGTAAAGGTTTACCATTTAGTGGGTCGACCCGACTACAACTTTATTAATCAAAACTCATTTGGCTTTCAGATACCAGTGTACGCAAAAAAAAAAAAAAAAAGCTTGTTATGTGTTGAAGCAAGAATGTGATTACTGGTAATTGAATTGAGAAATGTTTCCACATTTATCTAGTCAAAGGTTTAACGTATGGAGAATGCTCCAATATTTGTGAAAAATCAATTGGTTTATTGCCAACTTGGTCAATATGGCCCATTCTCTGGCTTCCTTTATTTCTTTCAAAAAGTCGACACGTTTCTGTTACTTGTAAGAAAATTTTATTTTGGAAATTATTGACGGAGTTGCTAAGGACACATATCTATAGTCAGAACATGTGCATTTTACTAATTTTGGTGCAAGGAGAACAATAACAGTAAGCATTAGTTTAATTTTTTTCGTTGGACACCATTTGATATCTAAAAGTCTAATAGATCCCAACTAATTCAGAATAAAGTTAGGTCGGCTCACTAACTATGTGGTTGGTTTGAGGGGAAAAGGAAGGGAAAGGAATAGAAGGAAAGGGAAAATAATATTTCGCCTTGTTTAGATATAAGAATTTAATGGAGGGTAAGGGAAATGAAGGTTAAACTTTCACCTCCAACACCTCATTTTCTTTCAACCCCAATTTAGCGTTGAATGGAGGTGAAATGTTATTAAAAAAATTCGGATTTATTGAAAAGACTAAATTATCCATCTTCTTTTTGCTAATAAACCCATATAGAGGGACAATATTGTCATTTAATTTAAATTTCTCTCCTTTCCCCTCCATTTTCTTTATTAACATACTAGTCGTGGAGTCCATGCGGTGCATAGGATAATATACCAATATGAGAAAAAATTAAAATTAAGAATTAAAAAGAAAAATTCTTTTGAGAGTTAAAACTGAAACAAAAATAATAAAATAAACAAATAACATTCTTCACGTTTAGTGACAGACGAGCTTACTTTCTGAGAGTTTGCGTAGAGAGGTAGCCTTTCGAGAGATGAAAGTTACATCACTAATCTTGAGAAAGAATATGAGGAAAAAATAAAAAAAATGAAAAATTACAATAAAAATGAGAGAAAAAATCAAAATATAAATTTAATCAACTCACTCGGATCTAGGGATAGACATACGTCTCGAGAGCCCGCGTCTAGTTGTAGATGTATTGTTTGAAAGTTGAATAGGCTATGAGAATGATGATTTATATTTATAACTATCATATAGAATCTAGATAAAATATAATCTGCTTCGTTTTTCTTTTATGATTGACAAATCTGATTTGTTTTTTGAAAAGAAAATATAATTAACATATATGTATATAATATTATCTAATCTATTTTTTAAAAATAGATATCTATAAGAACACACAATTTATTTATACGTTTTCTTCCTATATATACTGAATGTTGTCCACGTAACCTTATATTAAGTATATTTATATTATGTATAAATAAATATATATACTAATATATACTTATTTTTATGTTAATATTGATGTGATGAAATATTAATTTTTATTTTAAAAAATTTAAGATTATTAAATAATATCTATACGTATACATAATAAAATCTTCTCATTTATTTTAAATACATTATGTTATATAAATTATAAAAACTAAAGAAATCAAGATATCAAATTTTATGATAAGATATCTTAAAAAAATAAAAAATTAATTCCGAAAATATAAATAAATAAAAACCTAGAAAATCCTTTTAGAAAATATATATGCTAATATATACTTATTTTGATGTTAATATTGATGTGATGAAATTTTAATTTTAATTTTAAAAAAATTCAAGATTATTAAATAATGTCTACACATATAATACAATCTTCTCATTTATTTCAAATACATTATGTTATACAAATTATAAAGAATAAATAAATCAAGAAATCGTATTTTATGATGATATATCTTTAAAAATTATTTTTTATTAAAAATAATTCCAAAAACAAATAAACGAATAAAGATCTAGAAAATTCCTATCAGAAAATATATACTAATATATTTTTATTAAATTCCACTCAGAAACCGAGCATTCTGCGGCAATCGATTAATATATTTATATTATGTATGAATATATACTTATTTTGATGTTAATATTTATGTGATGAGATATTAACTTTTATTTTTAAAAAATAAAGATTATTAAATAATATCTATACATATTATAAAATCCTCTCATTTAAAAAATAAAAATTGGAAATTAAGGAAATCGAGAAATCGAATTTTATGATGAGATGTCTTTATAATAAATAATTTCGAAAATAAAAAATAAAAATCAATATAATTCCATTCAAAAAATTCATATTGCCTTAATATCCAAAAGATTTTATGATATTTTCGGTCTTTTAAATTGAATATTATAACCGAAAATACTTTTGAAAGATTTTGTTGCTAATTTCATTTTAAAAGATAACCACCTCGTATCCGGCTTTCATATGTATATAGATATCTGAACAAGGTTAAAATTTCTCCTCCATTCCCTTGCCTTCCCCTTACTAAGTATATCCAAACAAGGTTAAAATTTTATGTCCCTTCCCTTCCCTTCCCTTCCTTTTCCTTTTCTTTCCCTTTCCCCTCCATTCCCCTTAATGAAATTTATTCAAACAAAGTATAAGTGGTAAAATTGTCTCTGCGTGAATTTAATTCATTCACAAAACTCGAACTCGTGACTTTATTTAAGAGGGAATAAGCGCTAAACAACTTGAACCAACCTAAGTTGATAAGCATTGGTTTTATTTAGAGCTTGTTTGATAACCAAAATGAAGCGCTGAAATTAATTTTTCAACACTTAATTAGATTCAGCTTGTTTGGTAATGCAACTTAAAATGACTTAATTGATTAAATTAAGTAAAAAGTACTATGAATGATTACTGAATCAACTAAGTAAAAAAATTCTACTTATTTGTAACTTAATTCACACAACTGAAGGGGCCTTTTTCATTTATTGCACTATTGCCCTCAAACTTTTTTCAGTTTGCAAATTAGTCCATCATTTCCTTCCCACATCCGAGAGAGAGAGAGAGAGAGAGTGGCCCCATCGTCGGTCACCACCCCTCCGGTGAGGTCGCCTGGGTCCTACAACCTAGCGCGAAGGGGTGGTGGCTGGCGACGAGGCTACCATTGCCAGGAATTTTCCCGAATCTCCTCCCTTCGAAGAGAGAGGGGGGAAGGAGATCGCAGCTGCGATGGCTCGTCGCGGCCACTACAACCCATGTGACGTCGTCGACACCATCAGTGGTCTCCCCTAATGCCGCCTCGGTTGCGACGGCCGGCAACGAGCCACCGCAACCCATATCTCGTTTCCTCTTTCTCTCTCTTCGAAGAGAGACAGGGAACGAGATCTGGCCCGCGGTGGCTTGTCGCGGGCCGCTGTAGCCCAAGCGAAGTCGTTGGCGATCACTAATGGCGTCGGCGACGTCGCTTGTGAAGCTGGTGGTCGGTGTGGTGGCCACCACCGTCCCCCTCACCATTTTCGATCCGAAACGATCGGTTCCTTTTTAAAACAATTTTAATTTTTAATTTTTTTTAAAAAAATTATATATTTAGGGTCAAATGTTGAAATGCAAAAGCTTTGGGGCATTAATGATAGATAATATAAAATATGCTAAAAGTAATTCACCATTTTGTAATCAAATGACTTATTCTATTAAGTACTTATTCCATTAAGTATTTAAAATTTCAGCCCTTAATTTTTAATCCAAATAAACATACATTTAGCATGTGTTTATTTCAATTTAAGCAAATAAGTGCTTAAAAGTTAATGAGAAGAGAAAAAATAAATGGGAAAAAGAAGCAAATATGATAGATGAGAGTCTAAACTACTAATTATTAAGTCGAAAATCACTTATTGAGTAAGTAAAAAAAACTTGACTTAATGAAATAAGTCATTTTTCACTTATTAATACTCTCTTTTTCTTGGCTGATAGTTGTTAGTCTTGTGACTCACAATTAATTCATCTTTCAGGACTATGTGTGGACTTTGGAGTATGGGCCTGACTCCTGATAATGGGCTCAAACTAGTGACCTTCAAGAACCCGTCATCTATTGGTTGCATAGCGTAGTGCGTATCATTCACATTCATACATTTGATTCGAGTAAAAATTTACTGTACAATTTTCAATGTTTGTGATTTTGGAAAGTTGAAATCCTCCCATTTTATAACAATCCCGGAGATGGAAAGTTGGAGGGCATGAAAACCTGACAGACGTCATGGATAAATATCAGAAAGAAAGAGAATATGGTGATATTTTTTTTTCGGCAGGAAAATAAGGCAGAAGTCCAAACAACTAAACAGTACAAAGACGAGGTGTAGCAATCCCTACAAGATCGCCTAACAGTACGGAACCGAAACCATTAGGAACAGAACAAAGAAAATGCAAACCAAGAGGCCGAAGGATAGAACGTCGAGTAAGCAAATCGCACGATTGTTTCCCTCTCGAAATATATTATGAATTTGGACATCCCAATCCTTTGAGAGTAATCCCTTAATATCATGAACCAGCGAACGATGACTAGGAGCACAGGATGCAACCCCGAGGAAATTGTTTCTATCTGTATGCTTACTGTCGTCCCTGGATTCGAGGGATAAATGGATGCTTCCAAGGTATAATACATTTTTTCTTTCTTTGCAAAATAAAAGGCTGAGAGAGGGAGACTAACGTAGCAACCTTACGGAGACCAGAGAAGCTGCTTAGCCGCCATGGAATGTTCCATTCACCTGATTGGGTAAAGAGCTCAGTGAGATATCAGGCTACCTAAGTCACCCTGATCCTATCAAAACGCATAGTCGATCAGAGCAGCTTCCATAAGGTATATGACAATGGTCTATTAACACAAGCGCTTTCGTGTTTAAGTTGAAGTTCGACCCCTAGACCTTCCCTTTGGAAGACAAAGCCCGTTCCATTGGGCTACCAACTTGGTGGTTCCAAGGTATAATACATAGATTCCAAAGAGAAACTATCCTATGATACATGACACATAGTAAAACCCTGTGAATTTCAGAGTGGCACACAGGAAGCATTTAGTACAGACAATTCCAACGCGAAACCGCAGTGGGAGATATATTAATCATCTTCCACCTGACAGAAGTGAGTCTGCCACAGTGGACGAAGTCGAGAATCCATTGTCCATTGAGGAAGGGTGCGGCATAGCAAAATCATCAAATCCCTCTCCAAGTTTGATCCTTAATCCACTCGAATAGGTGTCAAGGGAGGAGGATAAGTGCTGTATTGGCGCGTCTCCTTCCAAGTATTGCACTACTTGCCGCATAGTTGGCCTCGCCCCAGGCTCTGGGTGCGAGCACACCAGGCCCAGCTTCAGCACCAGCTCAACTTCCTCGGCCACGAACTCTTCACTCAGGTTTGGGTCCCTTGCCTCAAGAATCTCTCCTCCTTTGCTCCAGCAGTAGAAGACCCAGTCAACCAATATCAGATCCTCAGTTCCTCGTGTCCCGATCGGCCTCCTTCCAGTTGCCACCTCAAGCAGGAAAGCCCCGAATGCAAAGACATCTGTAGCCTTCGTGGCCCTGCCTGTCCTGGTATGCTCTGGAGCAAGGTACCCGAAAGTCCCCGCCACGTGGGTGGTCTGTGGATAGGTGCCGTGGTCATACAGCCTTGCAAGCCCGAAATCTCCTAATCTCCCATTCAATTCGGCATCGAGAAGGACGTTACTCGACTTAATATCTCGGTGAATCACAATCTGGTCCCACCCTTCATGGAGGTACAAGAGCCCTGAGGCCACACCCCTTATGACCCTAAACCTTTGGGTCCAATTGAGGGTGACTTTGGGTTGGTTGAAGAGGTACTTGTCGAGGCTCCCATTCGGCATATAATCGTACACCAAAAGGAGCTCGCCCTTCCTCCGGCAGTACCCAAGGAGTTTGACTAGGTTGCGGTGCCGGAGCCGGCCTATGCTAACGATCTCCGCCACAAATTCCCGTATCCCTTGCTTTGAATTATGAGAGATCCTCTTCACAGCGATCTCAAGCTTTGAAGTGGGTAGTATCCCTCTGTAGACACCCCCAAAACCACCAGTCCCCAACAGCTCCTTGTCCTGGAATCCCCTCGTGGCGATATAGAGATCCTTGTACTTGAACCGATGAGGCCCATAACCAAACTCCCAGTCTTCGAGAACCTCTGCATACTTCATCTTTCTTCTAACGTAATAGAACAATCCCAATATTAACACTGAGACAGAAAATAAGCATATTGCAGGCACTCCGATTGTTAGCAGCTTAGAAGTTGGCTTCTTTCCTAGTCGGGGAAGGTTAGGAAGCTTTGACAGCTCAAGCCCCTGTACCTGTCCATTCATCTGGAAACTCCAGCCGAGAATGTAACTCTGGGAGGTTGAGTATGAACCTGTCGAGGATGAGAACCCAACAAACATGGTCTCCTTGACGATTGTCGAGAGATCAAGCGACAGGGAGAGGAGTGGAGTGCTTGGTTTCACAGCCTTGAAGGGTGCTAAAGTTACCTCGATTCTTTTCTTGATCCCATCATAGTCCACCCAGACTTGCATAGGTCGGCCGCTGACCAGAGTCAGGTTCTCAAATTTTCCAGCACCACCATCAGGATAGTACCCTGCCGAAGCAGATACGGCAGAGACCGGCCCGTTGATGTCAATCCCGAGATGATTATCATCGATGTCCTTAACATCAGCGCTGTGCACCGCGTCAAGCTCAATGGCAAATACGTGATTAGTGAGGTCCCCGTAATTTGTCTTATTAAAGAGTCCAAGGTACATGTTTGGAAATGCGCCGGGAAGGCCCCTTTGGGGGGCGGCCACGAAGGCAATCCCCGGTCCACCTACAGCTCGGTTTTTGGAGATGATTGCAAACACGAACGTGGTGGAGAAGGAGAAGACAGAGCCCTCACTTGAGTTCTTGAAGGGCACTGGGTCGGGATAAAAAGCATGGGCCATCATCTCCCTTGTTTCGTTTGTCAGCCTGAGGAGGCCATTGTTGGTGAATTCTGCAAACCCATCCAGCTCCAACTTAACCGATCGGAAACCGTTGAAAGTGAACCCGATCCCTTGATCTGACCCTGCTCCTGCTCCTGCTTGGAGAAAGACCAACATGAGAAGGAACTCAGAAATGGTGGCCAGTGCAACAAAATCCATGTCTCTTTAGGTTGCAGAAAAGACGGTTCTATTTCGAAACAAGTCTCTTTGGCCTACATAAATAAATCTGTATTTAGAATCTTTATATGTAACAGGAAATATTTATGACATTTTAACGAGTTAGATGTATCAATAAGATGGAAGAGACTCTGGGCTGGGCTTCGCCCGAGTCTGGGTTGAATCCGGAATCGCAGAATCGGCCCGATTCCGCGATTTACGCCACGATTCACCAGCGATTTTACAAAAACCGACTTAGCCCATTGAATCGGAATCATATACCCCCTCCGAATCGTAGAATCGTACGATTTTACGATTCGAATCACGATTCTGACAGCCTCGGTTGAGACCCATTTATTGAAAGGGGATAATGGTGGCAAGACTTGGAAAAAATGGACTTGGAAGATCCAATCTTCTGCAGAGAAGCGGGATTGAAGAGCGACTCGACTGCTAATTGGCCATTCTATTGGCCTTCCAGGAAAATGCAAACGACCTTTTCAACATTAGGGCCAGTATCGATTCGACTTCTCGTGAATTTGGCTGTCAAGAGATGGTTGTCCGACTTGAATGGCCGTTGTTTTCTCTGACACCGTTCCAATTAGTTACCCTGGAATCTAATATGCTGAAAAAAAAAATAGCAGTGAATTTAACTAGTCAAACACAGGCTCCGAAATATTTACCCACCAAAAAATAAGATGTCTAACAACCAGATTAAGCCAAGAAGACTTACATTAATTGACTCTTTGTGTCAAAATGAACTGAGCAGTCATGAAAATGTTTCTACGGACCACAAACCACTCCGGTCCCTTTCTCAAGACAACTAAGACCGGGGGGTAACGGTAAGAAGACTTGGACTCGTCTGGTTCAGAGGACAATGTTCAACATTGATGGAGCATTAATCAGTGGGGACGACGACATTGACGAGTTTTGTCTACGCTGCCAATGTCTATTCTATTTGAGACTAGCCTGTCCTAACCCTGTGAACACTGTCGTCTCTTTAATAACTTTTGTATTTGGCTTGCTTGCTGCCCCTCTACTTTGTTCCCCAATTCAATCAGGTCCTCTTCTCTAGGATATTTCATTTCAGTTTTCTTTTGGGTTAATAAAAAAGAAAAACACAAACTTTTCACATGTTAACAATTCTAGCACGAACTTTTTCTTTAACCTAAAAATGCACAAACTTTCGATTTGATAATAATTCTAGTATGGCGTCAAATTTTTCGTTAATTTGGACGAAATCGATGCCACAAAGGGCGCCGGCGACCCCAATCGGGATGGGGCGTGGTTGGGGTCTTGGCTCAACACCCAAAATCGAGAGAATACCCAATGTGAGGGTTCTCTCGATTCTAAGGGGTGGGGCCCTCGATTCCGACCATCACCCCTCGATTGGGGTCGCTGGCGCCCTCTCTCCGATTGGGATCGTCGGCGCCTCTGTGACCAAATGAACATTTACATCAACGAGTAGGCTACCATTCAATCAGAATGGGTCTTTTATTGAGTTCCCTCTTCGAGGATCAGTTTCAGAATATCACCTGAACCATATGGTGGAGCTACTAGATATGCTTCTGGTTAGGCATGAAGAGGAAAGTATATATGATTTTAGTATCTATTTATGTAGTGGATCATGAAATTTTAATTTCAGTGAAAAAAATCTCCCTTATAATGAAAAAAAAAGTCAAAGAACCAAAAAAATTTTAAAATCATTTCACATTCAGTGAGGTTCCGGGTTCGAATCTTATGAATAAAAAAAATTATAGCGAAAAAGTTTTACCATTCAGTGGGTCGACCGGACTACAACTAAATTAGTTGAAGCTCATTTGGTTTATGAATATCAGTGTGCGCATCAAAAAAAAATCTTGTCATGTATTGAAGCAAGAATGGGATTACTGGTGATTGAATTGAGAAATGTCTCCTCATTTATCTAGTCAAAGGTTTAACGTATGGAGAAATGCTCCAATATTTGTGAAAAATCAATTGGTTTATTGCCAACTTGGTCAATATGGCCCATTCTCTGGCTTCCTTTATTTCTTTCAAAAAGTCAACACGTGTCTTTTACTTGTAAGAAAATTCTATTTAGGAAATTATTGACGGAGTTGATAAGGACACTCACATATAGTCAGAACATGTGCATTTTACTAATTTGGTGCAAGGAGAACAATAATAGTAAGCATTAGTTTTATTTTTTTCGTTGTACACCACCTGGTATCTAGAAGTCTAATAGATCCCAACTTAGGTCGACTCACTAACTATGTGTTTGGATTGAGGGGAAAAGGGGGGGAAAGGAATAGAAGGAAAGGGAAGAGAATATTTTACCTTATTTGAATATAAGAATTATCCATCTTCTTTTTGCTAAAACCCATATAGAGGGAAAATATTGTCATTTAATTTAAATTTCTCTCCTTTCCCCTCCATTTTCTTTATTAACAAGTCGTGGAGCCCGTGCGTTGCGCAAAATAATATACCAATCTAGGCAAAAATTATAATTAAGAATTAAAAAGAAAAATTCTTTCGAGAGTCAAAAGTGAAACAAAAATAATAAAATAAACAACACAGCTTCTTCACGTTTAGTGGCGAACGAACTTACTTTCTGAGAGCTTGCGTATAGGGGTAGCATTTCAAAAGATGAAAGTTATATCGCCAATCTTGAGAAAGAATATGAGGAAAAAAATTTTAAAAATGAAAAATTACAATAAAAATGACAGAGAAAATCAAAACATAAATTTAATCAATTCACTTGTATCTAGGGATAGACATACGTTTCGAGAGTCCGTGTCTAGTTGTAGACGTATTGTTTGAGAGCTGAATAGGCTATGAGTATGATGATTCATATTTATAACTATCATATCGAATCTAGATAAAATATAATTTGATTCGTTTTTCTTTTATGGTAAACAAATCTGATTTGTTTTTTGAAAAGAAAATATAATTCATATATATCTATATAATATTATCTAATCTATTTTTTAAAAATAGATATCTATAAAAACATACAATTTATTAACACTTTTTCTTCCTATATCTATTGAAGGTTGTTCACGTAAACATATATTAAATATATTTATATTATGTACATACATATATATAGATATACTTATTTTTATGTTAATATTAATGTGATGAAATATTAATTTTTATTTTGAAAATTCATGATAATCAAATAATATCTATATGTAAATATAATAAAATCATCTCATTTATTTCAAATACATGATGTTATATAAAGTATAAAAATTAAATAAATCAATAAATCAATTTTTATGATGAGATATCTTTAAAAAATATTTTTTAAAAATAATTCCAAAAATATAAATAAATAAATAAATAAATAAAAACCTAGAAAATCCTTTTAGAAAATATATATGCTAATCTATACTTATTTCGATGTTAATATTGACGTGATGAAATATTAATTTTAATTTTTAAAATTCAAGATAATTAAATAATGTCTACACATATAATAAAATCTTCTCATTTATTTCAAATACATTATGTTATATAAATTATAAAGAATAAAGAAATCAAGAAATCAAATTTTATGATGAAATATCTTCAAAAATTATTTTTTATTAAAAACAATTCTGAAAATAAAGATCTAGAAAATTCCTTTAATAAAATATAGGGCAAATTACCCAAAAAAAAACTAAGTCTTGTAAAAAGTATTAGTTTTGTCCTAAATTTTGTTTTGTAATAGAAAAAACCATAAGTTTTCTAAATTATCTCAAAAATGTCATCCATTAAAAATTCTTTCAATTTTGCATATGTGAACTGTTAACTTCAGACCCATTTTTTGACAAATAACCATTATAAGGTATGTTCAATTTGTGTGTGCTTTGATTATTCGATACAGAGATGTTGAAATCGTTGACATGTGACATTTTAAACGTTTATAAACAACACTCATAAAACCTTAATTAATAAACAAATAAGATATGTTAAATAAAAAAATTCAAATTTTCAAAAAAGTTTCAATTTCATCATAAATTTGGCATGTAATGAAAAAAAACAATATGTTTTGTAAATTATCTTGGAAATAACCTCTCTTCTCGTCTGGGTCTCCTTGCAGTGCTCCTAAAGTCGGCCCCGGCTAGCATCTCCTCTCATGGATCATTTCTGAGAAATTTTTAAAATATGTATTTTTTTTAAATTACAAATCAAAATTTGGAGCAAAATTGAGACTTTTCTAAAAATTTAGGTTATTTTTATAAAGAAAAGAGAAGATGATCAAATGATGTGTAAACTTTGTGGGTTCCGTAAAGTCCACGTAGGCAAATAGACGAAAAACTTAACAGAATGGTAATAAGATGTCAAATCTAAGACGATTATCAAAACATGTGAATTTTTTGTTACAAGACAAAATTTAGGACAAAACTGAAACGTTTTACAAAACTTAAGTTTTTTTTGTGTAATTTGCTCTAAAATATATACTAATATGTACTTATGAAATTTCAATCAGAAACCGAGCGTTTTGAGACCATTTATTAACATATTTATATTATTATGAATATATACCTATTTTGATGTTAATATTTATGTGATGAGATGTTAATTTTTATTTTAAAAAATTCAAGATTATTAAATAATATCTATACATATTATAAAATCCTCTCATTTAAAAAAATTATAAATTAAATAAATCAAGAAATCGGATTTTATGATGAGATATCTTTATAAAATATTTTTTATTTAAAATAATTTCTAAAAAAATCTAGAAAATTTCATTCATAAAATTCATATTGCCTTCATTAGATATCACTATAGTATCCAAAAAAATTTATGATATTTTCAGTCTTTTTTAAATGAAATATTGTAACCGAAAAATAATTTCGAAAGATTTTGTTGCTAATCTCAGTTTAAAATATAATTTAAAATTTTAAAAACTCAAAAAATAAAGAAAAATTCATTCATAAAAAAGAGTGTTCTAAGGCCATTTGGTCGGGCCCACCTCACTTTCATACATATATATATATATATGAACAAGGTTAAAATTTTCCCTCCGTACCCTTCCCTTCCCCTTACTAAGTATATCCAAACAAGGTTAAAATTTTTTGTCCCGTCCCCTCCCATCCCTTCCTTTCCCTTCCCTTTCCATTTCTTTTCCTTTCCCTCCATTGCCCTTAATGAGATTTATCCAAATAAAGTATAAGTGGTAAAACTGTCTCAGCGTGAATTTTTTTCATTCACAAAATTCGAACTTAATACCTTATTTAAGAAGGAATAAGCGCCAAGCAACTTGAACAAACCTAGGTTGATAAGCATTGTTTTTATTTAGAGCTTGTTTGATAATCAAAATTAACCGCTGTCAGCACCCCATTTTGATCCACCCGAACAAAAGGATGACATTTTTTATTTATTTAATTTGAAAAAAAAAATTTGGGCTGGGGGTCAGATCGGCATCAGACCAGTCTGACGCCCTCAGAATTTCTGACGCGGGTCAGAAGTTTCTGATCGTTTCATTTTCGCCCCTGCTCTTTCTTTCTTTCCACTTCGCCCCTCTTCTTTTCTTCCTCTTCCTTTCCGCCCCCGCCGTTCTTTCCTTCTCTTTTCTTCTCCCCCCTCTTCTTCTCCTCCTCTTTCACTGACGTCCCTCTACCATCTCCGACACGCCGCGGTTGCCCACCAACCGCGGCCGCCTGCCACTGCTGACACGTTCACCCGACACGCCACCGCTCGCTTCCCCGGCACGCTCCCTTGCCGCTTTCCCGCTCTCTCCGGCTCGATTTTCGCACAAAACCCTACGGCCCTCGCTCGAGAGCCGGGGGGGGATCTCTTTCAAAATCGACGTCAATCTCGCCCTCTCGCTCTCAGTTTTTCTCCCCAATCGATCCGCGACATTTCCCCTCACAAAACCCCTCCATTTCGTCCTCTCAATTCCCCCGATTTCCGGTGATTAAACTCGAAATCGCTCGTCGGAAAACTTGAAACCTCGCCGCCAAAAAAACTCGAAATTCCCCTCAATCCGAACCGGCCCGAGCCTCGTAACGCTCATCTCGAGCACAACGCAGCTCAAGCGGTGTTCGCCGCTGCCTCCCGCGCCTTCCTGAACCCGTCGCCGCGGCGCCCAGAGGTGGGAACCGCTGTTCTCGGCCGTTGGAACCCCCCTCTCCGCCCATCTTCGTCTTCTCCGGCGTCCTCCTTCTCACGGGCTCGGCCCATCTTTTTGGTTTGTGCAAGTCTAGCCCAGCCCGCTCTGCCTAGTCTAGCCGAGACGATCCGACCCGTTCCACCTCGCCTCGGGTTTCGACCCTGAATGAGCGACCCGTTTCGCCCGCAGATTCGGCCCAGCTCCAGCGCCCGGCCCAGCACGCCCTTCTGCGACCCAACTCTCGCGCGTTCGGCCCAACCCACGCGTGTGGCCCAGACATCCGAACGCCCGGCCCAACTCGCAGGCCCAGCGCCCCCTTGCAGCCGATCCGCACTGTTCAGACTGCTCGGTCCGGTCTGAACGCCTGGTTTTCTGATTTAAACCGAAATTAGGTATATTATTCCGACTTAGTGACATGCGTAGGTCTTAATTCGTGAATAAATTTGATGATTGTGATGATAAATTTTGTGATTGTCGTGTCGAAAATTTGAATAAAAAAATTAAAAATAAAGAAAAGAATGAAAAAAAATAAAATTATTGTTGTTTTAATTAAACCAACAAAAACACGAATTGGAATATTTTAATTACTCGACATTAAAACCGGTTGTTTGAAGCGAGAACGAATACACACGAATCAATCTCACGTTCACTCGGCATTAAGGGAATTAAATCAATTAAACATACCAAAATTGGTTTAATTAATTATTCGGACTTAAAAATTGACAAAATTAAATTCCGTCGTGACTAATTTTGCTTATTCATGTGCACATGTGAATAATTGGATATGTTTTGATCGAAATCCTGCACGAATCGGCTAACCACGTAAACACGACATTAAAAGACACAACTCTCTTGCGTTCACACGTTCATCGGATTCATTTACTTTGTTTGCTTTCGCTGTTTTTTCTGTTTTCTTGTTTATTTATTGCGGGTTGAGCCCGAATTCCTAGGATACGATATACACGGGGTCCAACACCCTCTTTTGTCAATCACGAGGTCCAACGCCCCTACACACCTAGCTTGTGCAACCCGAGTGCGAAATCGGGTCCTGTTTCGACTTACTGCTTCGCTCCTAGTAGTATCTATGTGGAATACGACTCGGATCGAGTAAGTAAGTCACGGCCGGACATGACCCCGGAGCTCAACCGATCCTATGGCTATCGAGAGAGTCACATGATTCTTTCACCATTCGTTGGTTCGGTTGGACCCGACCCCCGGCTCTCTGAGCCCGCGATGCTTTAATTTCGATTTCGGTCACTCAAACCACACGGTGAGCCACGAGTGGAATAATAACCGAACGCGAACTGACCGGGATTCAGTTGTTGTAATTTGTATTTTATTTATTTGAGGGAACAATGTAAGGGTTTATGTTATACATTTATTCATGTAAGAATCCCGGTCGGAGAGTGGACGGTCGGAGTAATTCTTCGAATTTACGGTGTCAAAACGTGTAAGATGTGTGGAACTCAATTAAGCGGTAATTAAATTAAAATGGCAAGCCTAGACAAGTTAGAGTACCGATAGGGCGTGCGAGATATAGACTCGCATGTAACAGAACCCCCGAATTCTGAACTTCGGGTTTCGCAGACCATATGCTTTAACAATTTCTCATCTCTATAGCCGCAAGTTTAGTGATGGACTATCCATCGGTAAATGACTTTTTTGTTTTACATCTATACTAACAGCATACTCATCACTACTTGCCTATCGAAAACACAGTATAAATAGCAAAAACCCACTGACAATGTGATCATCAAAACAATTTGAATATTCAAGACATTTAATTTTGCATAATATTTGATGTAATTATAAGCCACCCAAAAGTTCAAATAAAGCATAATCAATCATAGGAAAAGGTGTCTGGGCATCAAAACTGCCCCATGGGGATTGGAAATTACACTTGGGATCTAATTTTTAGGTAAATTGCAAGAGAGCCCTCATGTCTTCCATTTCCGATTTCTCCTAAGTCCCCAACACATGTCGGGCTTGCCCTTGATGAATTTTATGACCGTTTGAAACTGTGAAATAATCAAAAATATTTTCCTTAAAAGCCCATGAAATGACCATTTTGCCCCTTGTTATCGTGGTCATGCTGGATCGTCTGCTTCAAGTCCAATTGAGTTCAAAATCGACTCCAGGTCAAAATCGTGCATCTACATATATATAGTCAACCTTGAACTTTCTAATTTATAATTTTTAATATAATGTTATTCAACAATGTAAAAATTGTAAAAAATTTAACTTTTAAAATTTGAAAATATTTTACTAAAGTTAAAGTAATAGATAATATATTTTTAATTTAGATAATTGATAAATGTATAAATTTATCTTTTCTCTACTTTTTCATTAATTTGGTTTTTCTCTTACCCTATTTATGAAATTTAATTATGAGTAGTCCTATATATTTAATACTATAATTATATTTTTTCAACTTGTGATGGATCATCATTTAGAGTCCTTAATCATTATTAACACACACACACATATATATAAATATTAAGTTTTTTATATTCCAAACATTACTATTATAGCTATACTTAACAAAATAAGAATAAGATAACAAAAACTAATCAGTCATTATCAGTGCAAGATAAAGTCGATGCAAAATACTTTTCACAATTATACGAAAAACATGATCTCGAGAGGGGAAAAAACGAAAAACAAGATCAAAATCCATGAAAGTACGATATACTGATGGAGATACATATCAGTAAATGTCAAATAAAATACCGACAGCCACTTGTGCCATGCGATAGATGGTTTTTAGTTTTAGACATCAACCTAGCTACGGTGACGGCACTATTGTTTGTCAGCAAAAAAGGCTATACTGACGGATTTCAAATTTCGTCAGTAAAAACTAACTCCCAGTGACGGCACTATTGTCTGCAGCAATGATATATATTGACGGATTTCAAATGTCGCCGGTAAAAACTAACTGATAGTGATGGGAACTTCCATCAGTGGAAAAACGTTCACTAGATGGCAATTAGTTTGTAGTGAATTTCAAAGTGAAAATCATAAACACTTGTCTCTTTATAAATTATTAGAAACAATAGTACAGAAAATCTGTTCCATTATCAAAATTTTTAAAGAATAGGTTTTCAAATTTGATATATATATATGAGGAAGTAATATTTTTTTAAATCAATAAATATAAATATATAAAAGGTTATAGACAGAGTTTTTGTTATGAATTTTAATTCTCAATTTTAAAGTAAAAAGTATAAACACTCGACTATTTAAAAGTAATTTAAAAACATCAGTAATTAAAATCTAAGCAAATAATAACATTTAAAGAACTGGAGTTTCAAATTTTATATATGTGTAAATAAAATAAAATATTTGTTATAAAAAAAGACATTGCTACAAGATAAATTTATTATTGAAAGTATTATGCATATGGAAATATTGAATTTCGAGAAATATGTAATTTTTTTAGGTTACAAGAGACCCATGGATAGTTTCATTGGGTATCAAACCTGAGACTTCTTAATTACCAGGCGAGAAGTGCATCACTACGCTATACCATCTCTTGATGAAATATGTAATTTCAAACGTACTAGACAAAATTCAGTTTGCTTTCCAGTTCTAATGCTTGAGTGGAAAATGTTATTTTATTTCACTATGAGATTCAACAAATATTGCAAATATATACATATTTAAATTATCGAAATTAATGGATAATATCATATATAAATTTTGAGTTGCGCTACGATGTCGGAACTCTATGCGCTTTAATTCTTTGAATTTTCTTTTTAATTTCATCTTAATAAAATTATTACACTTATTGTCATATTGTCATTCTTGGATCAACGTGTAGTGACACGGCTGTTAATCGCTTGCCATGTCTGTTTCTCCATATTTAAACAAAAGAGAGAGAGAGAGAGAGACAGAGAAGAAAACGTCTCATACAGAAGATAGATGAGAAATTTCTTGGAGAGCCTTTTTTCTTTTTTTGGATGAATGGTAAAAATTATTGTTCTGGGAGAGCTTATTATCTAACAGGCTCATCTATTCTGAGTAGAAACTCAACTTGTGTGAAAATAAAACGGCATGTAAATATATATGTTATAAGCTGCTCTGATAATTAATATCGTCCTAAAATGAAATCAATTTAGTTATCTGCTAGCTATGTACTGCTTTATTATGAGTTAATCTTCACAGTGGCATAAAATTAGGAGCATACAAAAGTATGAACAAACCCAGATATCTTCACAATACCTTTATTATGGAAGCTCAATATTATCTCTCACTAAAGAGAAGTGAATCTGCAATAGAGGAAGAAACTGAGAATGCCTTTTCTGTTGAACAAGGTTGCGACCTAACAAAATCATCGGACGCCTCTTTATGTTCGAACCTTACCCTACTCGAATGAAAACTGATCAGGGAGGATGATAAGTCCTGTATTGGCAGGTCTGCTTCAAAGTACTCTACCACTTGATGCATCGTAGGCCTCGGCCCAGGCTCTGAGTGAGAGCATACCAGGCCCAGCTTCAGCGCCTGCTCAACTTCCTCGGCCACAAAGTCTTCGCCCAAGTTTGGGTCCCTCGCCTCTAGAATCTCTCTTCCTCTGCTTCAGCAGTAGGAACACCCAGTCGACCAAGATCATGTCCTCAGTTCAGCTTGGCTCTATTGGCCTCCTTCCAGTAGCCATCTCAAGGAGGAAAGCCCCAGAACTGAAGACATCGGTGGCCATCGTGGCCTTGCCGGTCCTGGTATGTTCAGGAGCAAGGGACCCTAGAGTCCCCATGACTTGGGTGCTCTGAGGATCGGTCCTGTGGTCATACAACCTTGCAAGCCCGAAATCTGCTAATCTCCCGGTCAATTTAGCATCAAGAAGAATGTTGCTCGCCTTAATGTCCCGGTGGATCACGACCTGGTCTCACCCTTCGTGGAGGTACTATTTGAAAACCGAGCACTTGCGCAGTGGAAAAGTTAATAACGGTAAAAATCAAAATTTTATCGCGTGCTCGTTTAATCGAAAACTTCAAGATCATATCTTGACATAAGAATCGCCTTCTAAACGAATAAACAATATCACATATCAAATCTACAAGAAAAGTTTAGACTTTTATACTAACCTTATTGATTCGAGTCGATCAAACTAACCGTCCAAGTGTCCGGTCTCTAGTTTGTCCACACGAGCACGTCTCCACCGAGATTAGACTCCTCTCGACCCGTACACTCCGATCTAGGTCACCGATCTCGAACGAAATCGTCACGGAATGAAAGGATCTCTTCAAGGACGTCAAAGACAATACCCAAGTGCCGAACCGGAATCGAAAAGAACTCTGATCAGCCTTGGGATTTGTGCGGTTGAGTTGCTTGTTGATTGCCTCAGTCGAAACCTTCTCTCTTTCTCTCTAATATCAGTTGATGATCGATTGCGTTATGGGGTATCTGTAAGAACATATCTATATATATCTTTACCCTAGGGACTAAAATGTTATTATTAATTAATTCGCATTAATTAATAAATCACAAATGAGTCCTCACACTTAAGTCATCCAATGACTTGTCCTTGTTGTAAGAAAGAAAGATCAAACAAGTCATTGATACGAGTTTCCATCAGTAGACAATCTATTTATAGAAACTCTCCAAATAAGGAAACTATCGTATTTCTTTAATTAGATTTATCATTGATATTGAACTCGGCTTCAGGATGTGCCAGCACCCTTGCAACCACATTGCAAGTCTAGTTCGATAATTAATTTCTAATTAACTTCCTTAATTAGAATTAATTCTTTTCTCGGTTTAAACACGCTCAATGTGTGTGACTAACTAGGTTCATCATCAAATGGCAATTGGATTATAGTATCAACTCATTTGACACTACCAGAAACTCTTTCTGTAACAAAAAACATAATTCTCAAAATGCCATTGGTTCCCAAAGTTCACGAGTGACACCTAGTAGCATATCATGACAATCCAAATGATGACGAATGTATAATTGAAACATTCCAATGAACCTCTGATCGTATATGCCATGCATTGAATCTCGTCACTACAAGATCCCGATCTAGCCAGAGCTACGGTAAATGTCAAACTCTATAGCCGATTATATGGACACTCTAATTTCATTCTTAGATCTGTAGTACTTGAACATAAACTCTTTTCTATTCGAGTCTATCTACCCCGGCCGAGGATTTCTCGATCTAGAACAAAACTCATATCCATAGAATCTTTTCTCTATTTACTCAGGTTAGTGAATCCCGTCTTGATCGGACACCTAACTCCAAGTATAACTAACTAGGACCACTATCTGCCGAATACTCATGCTAAGCACAAATCCTAATTACCTATACTTAAAATAGCGTTCCATCTCAGGTCTAAGGATTATATGCACTAATACGATCCAGATAACATTCATTGACATTAGTAAATTACCGTATGAATATTATCTGCACGTCACGTTCGACTACTTATCATATAAGTATCCACATATCTGTCACGATAACAGTTATCCGTTAGCATGAGACTTACTACTCCATCTTCATTAGTATATGTATGCAAATCATGGAAACAGACAGAGGTGACAATCTATCTGGAGAAATAATGACCAATTAAGTCTCCTACGATCGTGAACAGTTTAAAGATATTTTTACCGAATTACTTCGTCGTTCATATTATTAACTCTTAAGAGTGAAGCATTCAAAATATCTTAAGGACTTTATTATAATAAACATAGACAATATACGAATAATAGAATAAACTTTATTGCCATAAAAGGAATTATCCAAATATATAAATCATGCTCTAGGGCATATCACTAACAGGTACATGAGTCTTGAGGCCACACCCTTTATGACCCTAAACCTTTGGGTCCAATTGAGGGTGACTTTTGGCTGGTTGAAGAGGTACTTGTCAAGGCTCCCATTCGGCATGCAATCGTACACCAAAAGGAGCTCACCCTTCCTCCGGCAATATCCAAGAAGTGCAACTAGGTTCCGGTGCCGGAGGCGACCAATGCTGACTATCTCCGTGACAAATTCCCGCATCCCTTGCCTGGAATCATGAGAGATCCTCTTCACAGCGACCTCGATATTTGAAGTGGGAAGCACCCCTCGGTAGACCCTCCTAAAACCACCTGCACCCAACAACCCCTGGTCCCCGAATCCCCTCGTGGCGATGTACAAATCCTTGTACTTGAACCGATAAGGCCCATACTTGAGTTCCCAGTCTTCAAGAACCTCTGCAAACTTCCTCTTTCTCCTAATGTAAGAGACCAGTCCCCAGATTAACACGGAAATGGAAAATAAGCATATTATGGGAACTGCAATTGTCAGCAGCTTAGAAGTCGGCTTCTTTCCTATTCGGGGAAGGTTAGGAAGCACAGACAAAGAAAGCCCGTCTAACTGCCCATTCATCTGGAAGCTCCAGCCGAGAATGTAATGGGTACTTGTGTATGAACCCGTCGATGTTGAGAACCCAACAAACATGGTCTCCTTGACGATTTGTGAGAGATCTAATGATAGGGACAGGAGAGGAATGCTCGGTCTAGCAGCGTTAAAGGGCGCTAAAGTTACATTGATTCTCTTCTCAGTCCCGTCCTAGTCCACCCAGACTTGCATAGGTCGGCCACTGATAGGAGTCAGGTTTTCAAATTTTCCAGCACCACCATCAAGGTAGTACCCTGCCGAAGCAGCGTGGGTAGAGACCAGGCTATTGATGTGGATCCCGCCATAATTATTATTGATGTCCTGGAACTCAGTGCTCTCTATCGTGTCAAGCTCGACGGCAAACACATGTTGGTAGTGCTCCCATTACTGGTCGCATTAAAGAGTCCAAGGTACTGGCTTGGAAGGCTCCCGAGAAGGCCCATCTGGGGGGCAGCCAAGAAGGCGATCCCCTGGCCAAGGTTTGGGTACTCAGAGATGAGAGCAAACACAAACGTGCTAGTACTTTGGTCTGATTCATTTGTCAGTCTGAGCAGGCCATTGGGAGTGATCTCTGCAGTCCCATCGAGTTCTTGGTCAACTGGCTGGAAACCGTTGAACGTGAATCCGAACCCTTGGCCTGATCCAAGTCCTGCTCGGAGAAAAACCAGCGCAAGGAGGAGCTGGGAAAGCATGGCGTAAGCCATGGAAGAGAGCAGAATGGGTGTCTTTATTAAATTTTTTTTTTGATAAAAGGATGATAACTTCTATTAAAATTAAAAAAGCATCAAGAAGGTGCAAATATATATGTACAAAAGGTTAAAATAACCAAATGTACAATTACAAAACCAAAGTCAGAGGGTAGCCGAATGAACATTTACATCAACGAGTAGGCTACCGTTCAATCAGAATGGGTCTCTTTATTGAGTTCCCTCTTCGAGGATCAGTTTCAGAATCTCACCTGAACTATATGGTGGAGCTGCTAGATATGCTTCTGGTTAGGCATGAAGAAGAAAGTATACATGTTTCTAGTATCTATTTATATAGTGGATCATGAAAATTTAATTTCAGCGAAACAATCTCCCTTAAAAGATCATATCACATTCAGTGTGGTTCCGGGTTCGAATCCTGCGAATAAAAAAATTTTATAGTGGTAAAGGTTTACCATTTAGTGGGTCGACCCGACTACAACTTTATTAATCAAAACTCATTTGGCTTTCAGATACCAGTGTACGCAAAAAAAAAAAAAAGCTTGTTATGTGTTGAAGCAAGAATGTGATTACTGGTAATTGAATTGAGAAATGTTTCCACATTTATCTAGTCAAAGGTTTAACGTATGGAGAATGCTCCAATATTTGTGAAAAATCAATTGGTTTATTGCCAACTTGGTCAATATGGCCCATTCTCTGGCTTCCTTTATTTCTTTCAAAAAGTCGACACGTTTCTGTTACTTGTAAGAAAATTTTATTTTGGAAATTATTGACGGAGTTGATAAGGACACATATCTATAGTCAGAACATGTGCATTTTACTAATTTTGGTGCGAGGAGAATAATAACAGTAAGCATTAGTTTAATTTTTTTCGTTGGACACCATTTGATATCTAAAAGTCTAATAGATCCCAACTAATTCAGAATAAAGTTAGGTCGGCTCACTAACTATGTGGTTGGATTGAGGGGAAAAGGATGGGAAAGGAATAGAAGGAAAGGGAAAATAATATTTCACCTTGTTTAGATATAAGAATTTAATGGAGGGTAAGGGAAATGAAGGTTAAACTTTCACCTCCAACACCTCATTTTCTTTCAACCCCAATTTAGCGTTGAATGGAGGTGAAATGTTATTAAAAAAATTCGGATTTATTGAAAAGACTAAATTATCCATCTTCTTTTTGCTAATAAACCCATATAGAGGGACAATATTGTCATTTAATTTAAATTTCTCTCCTTTCCCCTCCATTTTCTTTATTAACATACTAGTCGTGGAGTCCATGCGGTGCATAGAATAATATACCAATATGAGAAAAAATTAAAATTAAGAATTAAAAAGAAAAATTCTTTTGAGAGTTAAAACTGAAACAAAAATAATAAAATAAACAAATAACATTCTTCACGTTTAGTGACAGACGAGCTTACTTTCTGAGAGTTTGCGTAGAGAGGTAGCCTTTCGAGAGATGAAAGTTACATCACTAATCTTGAGAAAGAATATGAGGAAAAAATAAAAAAAATGAAAAATTACAATAAAAATGAGAGAAAAAATCAAAATATAAATTTAATCAACTCACTCGGATCTAGGGATAGACATACGTCTCGAGAGCCCGCGTCTAGTTGTAGATGTATTATTTGAAAGTTGAATAGGCTATGAGTATGATGATTTATATTTATAACTATCATATAGAATCTTGATAAAATATAATCTGCTTCGTTTTTCTTTTATGATTGACAAATCTGATTTGTTTTTTGAAAAGAAAATATAATTAACATATATGTATATAATATTATCTAATCTATTTTTTAAAAATAGATATCTATAAGAACACACAATTTATTTATACGTTTTCTTCCTATATATACTGAATGTTGTCCACGTAACCTTATACTAAGTATATTTATATTATGTATAAATAAATATATATACTAATATATACTTATTTTTATGTTAATATTGATGTGATGAAATATTAATTTTTATTTTAAAAAATTCAAGATTATTAAATAATATCTATACGTATACATAATAAAATCTTCTCATTTATTTTAAATACATTATGTTATATAAATTATAAAAACTAAAGAAATCAAGAAATCAAATTTTATGATAAGATATCTTAAAAAAAAAAATAAATAAATAAAAACCTAGAAAATCCTTTTAGAAAATATATATGCTAATATATACTTATTTTGATGTTAATATTGATGTGATGAAATTTTAATTTTAATTTTAAAAAAATTCAAGATTATTAAATAATGTCTACACATATAATACAATCTTCTCATTTATTTCAAATACATTATGTTATATAAATTATAAAGAATAAATAAATCAAGAAATCGTATTTTATGATGATATATCTTTAAAAATTATTTTTTATTAAAAATAATTCCAAAAACAAATAAACGAATAAAGATCTAGAAAATTCCTATCAGAAAATATATACTAATATATTTTTATTAAATTCCACTCAGAAACCGAATAAGTAAGTCACGGCCGGACATGACCCCGGAGCTCGACCGATCCTATGGCTATCGAGAGAGTCACATGATTCTTTCACCATTCGTTGGTTCGGTTGGACCCGACCCCCGGCTCTCTGAGCCCGCGTTGCTTTAATTTCGATTTCGGTCACTCAAACCACACGGTGAGCCACGAGTGGAATAATAACCGAACGCGAACTGACCAGGAATCAGTTGTTGTAATTTGTATTTTATTTATTTGAGGGAACAATGTAAGGGTTTATGTTATACATTTATTCATGTAAGAATCTCGGTCGGAGAGTGGACGGTCGGAGTAATTCTTCGAATTTAAGGTGTCAAAACGTGTAAGATCTGTGGAACTCAATTAAGCGGTAATTAAATTAAAATGGCAAGTCTAGACAAGTTAGAGAACCGATAGGGCGTGCGAGATATAGGCTCGCATGTAACAGAACCCCCGAATTCTGAACTTCGAGTTTCGCAGACCATATGCTTTAGCAATTAGGTGTACCCCGTACCCCTAGACCCGGGTAACTTGCCGGCCCTCGACCTTCGGGTCGTAAAATGGCAAGTGGCGATTTCTTCTCACGTGCGTCCGTCGCGCATCCTTGGGAAGGTGGACACTCCTAAGCCGCGTAGCATTAAGCGCACGCATGCGTGCCCCGACGAGACGAAATTCGGGAACGCACAGCTTGACGACTCCACTGGGGACATCTTAGAGGGTTCTGGCTCGTTCTTGCTTGCTTGTTTATTTACCGCTTTTTGCAATTTTTTTCGCTTATTTACTTTGCGCACTTTCATTTTTCGCACATGCATTGCATATCATACTAGCTTCTAGGTACCTATGGGTTGCGTCCCACAACCGGTAATAGGAGCATAGGTTAGATAAGGGTTCCGAGTAAAGGTACGTCGCACGGTTGGACCCTCGATTAGGCCTCCAAAGATCCCCACTTGATTTTAAGGAATTGACACCCTTGAGTCGGGAGCCCCCCATCCTCACGTAGCACAGTCTCTGTAGTACCGAAACCATGCATCGTGCTATGCCTCCATGTCATCCTCCAACCCGACAACAGTCCATCGAGTCGGCCTGCGTGCCAATTTGAATCTTTTTCTGTTTCAAGAGCGATGTACATATACCTTGTAACATGAATTAAGCCGTCGGTATTTACATTTTCGCAAACATGTATCATGTAAATTTTCAAAATTAGGATGCCATTCGCATTGATGAGTCTTAAGTCGATTTTCTTTTCATCTTGGTAAGGGATGCCGCACTCGGTCTCTTGATTCGCGTCTCGACAAAGTCCGTCAGCACACGAGGATCCCACCGAGTCTTTGCAAACCAAGATCGACACACTTGCCAGGACATCCCTCACTCCAGGCACAGCCATCTTGGTATTTTCACCAACAGCAGAATCGATCACCTTCACCGATAAGCTGCTGAGAAAGATGAGGAACTCACCGACTAACCGTGACTTTCGGAGGGAGCTCTCCCGGACCCGCACCAAACTACAGAGACACGATCAAGAGCTCGCTTGAGCGAACACCTCCCTGGAGATGTCTAGGAAGAGGGCTCGTGAAGGCCTTCACATGCGCCTTGGGATAGACATCTTCATTAGGCCCTTGCCTGGAACCGGTACTTTCCATGGCGGTGGTCGCTCGAGCCCCAAGCGCGGTGGAAGATCGATTGAAATTAATTTTTAAGCACTTAATTAGATTCAGCTTGTTTGGTAAATACAAGTTAAAATGACTTCATTGATTAAGTTAAGTAAAAAATCCTATGAATGATGACTGAATAATTAAGTAAAAAATTTCTACTTATTTGTGAATTAATTCACACAGCTGAGGAGGCCATTTTCATTTATTGCACCAATGCCCTCAAACTTTTTTTCCAGTTTGCAGATTAGTCCATCCTTTCCATCCCACACGAGAGAGAGAGAGAGAGAGAGAGAGAAAGAGGCCCCATCACCGGTCACCACCCTTATGGCGAGGTCGCTTGGGTCCTACGACCTAGCGCGGAAGGGTGGTGGCTGGCGACGGGGCCACCATCGCATGGAATTTTCCCGAATCTCCTCCCCTCGAAGAGAGAGGGGGAAGGAGATCGCAGGTGCGATGGCTCGTCGCTTGTCACCGTAGCCCAGGCGACGTCGCCGAAACCATCAATGGTCGACCGCAACGTCGCGTCAGTTGCAACGGCCGACGACGAGCCACCGCCACCTATATCTTGTTTCCTCTCTCTCTCTCTCTCTCTCTCTCTCTCTCTTCGAAGAGAGACAAGGAAAGAGATCTGGCTCGCGGTGGTTCATCGCCGACCGCTGCAGCCCAGCTACGTCGTTGGCGACCACTGATGGCATCAGCGACGTCGCCTGTGAAGGTGGTGGTCGGTGTGGTAGCCACCATTGTCCCCCTCACCATCTCCGATCTGAAACGATCGGTTCTTTTTTTTAAAATTTAATATTTTCCTTTTTTAAAAATTTTATATATTTAGGGTCAAATATTGAAATTCAAAAAGTAATTCTCCTTTTTTGTAATCAAACAAGATTAACTTATTCTATTAAGCACTTATTCCATTAAATACTTAAAATTTCAGCACTTAATTTTAACTCCAAACAAACACACATTTAGCATGCGTTTATTTCAACTTAATTAAATAAGTGCTTAAAGTTAGTTATAAGAGAAAAAATGAATGTGAGAAAGAAGAAAATATGATATATGAGGGTCTAAACTACTAATCATTAAGTCGAAAATCACTTAATGAGTAAATAAAAAAAAACTTGACTTAATGAAATAAGTCATTTTTCATTTATTGATACTCTCTTTCCCTCACAAAACATTTTCTCATCTTTATCATTCATTTCATATTCTATATATTTTTTTTCTTTAACTAATTAAGCATTTATTTTATTAAACACCACCTCAGTTTATTCATTACGATACATGGAATTGTTGTAATCGATGTAAGCATGTCCCTCCCCTCTAGAAAGACAATATATTGATTAGTCATTTGCGCACATCGGAGAGGTTAACACATAAAAAGAAACCATATGGAATATTTGTACGTAAAAGCATTAATTACATTTTAAGATGTAAAATGTATATCGGTACTATCAAGGATTCTATTAAAGTAAGACTGATGATGGACGACCTGGGAGTAACAAAAACTCCATCATGCATTAGCATTGATATTTAATCATCATCAATGATTGTCGTGATGATTGTCACCTGTGAATTCTAACCAAGTCGAATAGGATCACTTGAAGGTAGATAAGAACCCAATTGTTCACGAAGATATGAAGAAAGAAGAACAAATTGAGCCAATATCCTCATAGGGGAGATGGAAAAAAAACTGCTGCAAGTCGAACCCCAGCTGTTATTGAATAGGATTCTTTCCCTGTCACGCAGACTAAAGAATGAACAATATTATTATGAGAAATGGGGCTCGGTACATTTGCGCCTGCCGTACGTCGACCTGGAAATAAGCAGTTATGGATTCAAAAATTGAACAGTTGGACTTTCCATGTACCTTGCAATTTAGCTGGATGAAATAAATGATGTTCTACCTCCGGACACGGAGATCTGGAAATTGCGAATTCTCTGGGCTGGTAGTTGTGAGTCTTGTGACTCACAATTAATTCATATTCCAGGACTATATGTGGACTTTGGAAAATGGGCCGACTCCTGATAATGGGCTCAAACTAGTGGCCTTTTAAGAACCCGTCATCTATTGGTTGCATAGCGTAGTGCATATCATTCACATTCTTGCATTTTGCTTCGAGTAAAAATTTATTGTACAATTTTCAATGTTTATGATTTTGAAAGTTGAAATCCTCCCATTTTATAACAATCCCGGAGATGGAAAGTTGGAGGGCATGAAAACGTCATGGATAAATATCACGAAGAAAGAGAATATGGTGATTTTTTTTTTCTGTAGGAAAAAGGGGTAGAAGGCCAAACAACTAAACAAGACGGGGTGTAACAATTCCTACAAGATTCCCTAACAATGCAGAACCAAGACCATTAGGAACAGACAAAGAAAATGCAAACCAAAAGGTCAAAGGATAGAACGTCGAGCAAGCCAATCAACACAATTGTTTCCTTCTTGAAACACATTATGAATTGGACATCCCAATCCTTTGAGAGTAGCCCCTTAATATCATGAACCAGGGAATGATGACCAGGACCACAGGATGCAACCAAGAGGAAATTGTTTCTATCTGTAAGCTTACCGTCGTCCCTGGATTCGAGGGATAAATGGATGCTTCCGAGGTATAATACATAGATTCCAAAGAAAAACTATCCTATGATACATGACACAGTAAAACCCTGTGTATTAGTACAGACAATTCCAACACGAAACCTCAATGGGAGATATATCAATCATCTTCCACCTGACAGAAGTGAGTCTGCCACAGTGGACGAGGTCGAGAATCCATTGTCCATTGAGGAAGGGCGCGGCATAGCAAAATCATCAAATCCCTCTCCAAGTTTGAGCCTTGATCCCCTCGAATAGGTGTCAAGGGAGGAGGATAAGTGCTGTATTGGCGCGTCTCCTTCCAAGTATTGCACTACTTGTCGCATAGTTGGCCTCGTCCCAAGCTCCGGGTGTGAGCACACCAGGCCCAGCTTCAGCACCAGCTCAACTTCCTCGGCCACGAACTCTTCACTCAGGTTTGGGTCCCTTGCCTCAAGAATCTCCCCTCCTTTGCTCCAGCAGTAGAAGACCCAGTCAACCAATATCAGATCCTCAGTTCCTCGTGCCTCGATCGGCCTCCTTCCAGTTGCCACCTCAAGCAGGAAAGCCCCGAATGCAAAGACATCTGTAGCCTTCGTGGCCCTGCCTGTCCTGGTATGCTCCGGAGCAAGGTACCCGAAAGTCCCCGCCACGTGGGTGGTCTGTGGATAGGTGCCGTGGTCATACAGCCTTGCAAGCCCGAAATCTCCTAATCTCCCATTCAATTCGGCATCGAGAAGGACGTTACTCGACTTAATATCTCGGTGAATCACAACCTGGTCCCACCCTTCATGGAGGTACAAGAGCCCTGAGGCCACACCCCTTATGACCCTAAACCTTTGGGTCCAATTGAGAGTGACTTTGGGTTGGTTGAAGAGGTACTTGTCGAGACTCCCATTCGGCATATAATCGTACACCAAAAGGAGCTCGCCTTTCCTCCGGCAGTACCCAAGGAGTGTGACTAGGTTGCGGTGCCGGAGCCGGCCGATGCTAACAATCTCTGCCACAAATTCCCGGATCCCTTGCTTGGAATTATGAGAGATCCTCTTCACAGCGATCTCAAACTTTGAAGTGGGTAGTATCCCTCTGTAGACACTCCCAAAACCACCAGTCCCCAACAGCTCCTGGTCCCGGAATCCCCTCGTGGCAATATAGAGATCCTTGTACTTGAACCGATGTGGCCCATAACATAACTCCCAGTCTTCGAGAACCTCTGCATACTTCCTCTTTCTTCTAACGTAATAGAACAATCCCAAGATTAACACTGAGACAGAAAATAAGCATATTGAAGGCACTCCGATTGTTAGCATCTTAGAAATTGGCTTCTTTCCTAGTCGGGGAAGGTTAGGAAGCTTTGACAGCTCAAGCCCCTGTACCTGTCCATTCATCTGGAAACTCCAGCCGAGAATGTAACTCTGGGAGGTTGAGTATGAACCTGTCGAGGATGAGAACCCAACAAACATGGTCTCCTTGACGATTGTCGAGAGATCAAGCGACAGGGAGAGGAGTGGAGTGCTTGGTCTCACAGCCTTGAAGGGTGCTAAAGTTACCTCGATTCTCTTCTTGATCCCGTCATAGTCCACCCAGACTTGCATAGGTCGGCCGCTGACCAGGGTCAGGTTCTCAAATTTTCCAGCACCACCATCAGGATAGTACCGTGCCGAAGCAGATACGGCGAGACCAGCCCGTTGATGTCAATCCCGAGATGATTATTATCGATGTCCTTGAAATCAGCAGTCTGCACCGCGTCAAGCTCAATGGCAAATACGTGATTAGTGGGGTCCCCGTTATTTGTCTTATTAAAGAGTCCAAGGTACATGTTTGGAAATGCGCCGGGAAGGCCCCTTTGGGGGCGGCCACGAAGGCAATCCCCGGTCCACCCACAGCTGGGTCCTTGGAGATGATTGCAAACACGAACGTGATGGAGAAGGAGAAGACAGAGCCCTCACTTGAGTTCTTGAAGGGCACTGGGTCGGGATAAAACGCATGGCCCATCATCTCCCCTGTTTCGTTTGTCAGCCTGAGGAGGCCATTGTTGGTGAATTCTGCAAACCAATCCAGCTCCAACTTAACCGATCGGAAACCGTTGAAAGTGAACCCGATCCCTTGATCTGACCCTGCTCCTGCTCCTGCTTGGAGAAAGACCAACATGAGAAGGAACTCAGAAATTGTGGCCAGTGCAACAAAATCCATGTCTCTTTAGGTTGCAGATAAGACGGTTTTATTTCGAAACAAGTCTCTTTAGCCTACATAAATAAATCTATATTTAGAATCTTTATATGTTACAGCAAATATTTATGACTTTTTAACGACTTAGATGTATCAATAAGACGGAAGACTCTATTATTTGTTAGAGATGACAGATGACGGATGACTCAGTACCATAAACTGCAACATCCGATCTTTATTTGATGTCATAGCTGGGTCGTCCCAGGACTGGCACAAGTAAATTATGACTAAGTCACTCATTGTACTAGGATGTAACAGAAAAAATTTATGACTAAGTCAAGAGATGGTTGTCCAACTTGAATGGCCGTTGTTTTCTCTGACACCGTTCCAATTAGTTACCCTGGAATCTAATATGCTGAAAAAAAAAGAGCAGTGAATTTAACAAGTCAAACACAGGCTCCGAAATATTTCCCCTCCAAACATTAATTGACTCTTCGTGTCAAAATGAACTGAGTAGTCATGAAAATGTTTCTGCGGACCACAAACCACTCCGATCCCTTTCTCAAGACAAATGAGACCTGGGGTAACAGTGAGAACACTTGGATTCGTCTGGTTCAGAGGACAATGTTCAATAGTGATGGAGCATTAATCAGTGGGGACAACGACGTTGACGAGTTTTGTTTACGTTGCCAATGTCTAAGGGAGAGGATATCAACGGTTAGATCTTAGAGCTAAAGCGTTTTTGTCCTTTTGAGGCTTCATATCATTGGGCACATATAATTATAAAGTCAACAAAGTACCATGTGCATTTCATTTCACTAATATCGGGGCATGGAAAACGATAACTGGAATCAAGGATAAGCATTTAGCTTCTTGTATAGTTTATGTGTAGGTCGTTGCTTTGAAAGTTCAGTGAGTAATCTACCTAAAAAAAAAATTCAGTGAGTAAAGGATCCATAATATGAAATTGTTAAGCCTGGGAGATACCCTGCTTTTAAAAGGACAAGCAACCTCAATTTCACTTTTTTTTTTGGTAGAATAGGGGCCATCGGCCAATAAGAAAACAAAAATTACATGAAACATAAACGGGGTAAGGAGGCCCCAGAAAGATCGCACAGAAGGAGCGGTAGAACACCACTTGGTGGGTGGGCATAGAAATGAGATCCCGGTGAGAGACGAGTCGCTGACCGGCCCATCCAATCCGTACACGCATTGCCCTCCTTATATGTATGACAGATTTGGACCTGCCAATCCCGTTCAAGTAACTCCCGGATGTCGTCCACTAAGAGCTCGGTAGAAGCTGCAGTTGGAGACGGGCGAGTGATCATCAGCTTCACGACCTCCGAATCCACCTCCAATATAATCTGCCGAAGTCCTAGATCCCAAGCGTATTGAAGGTCTATCAGAGCCCCCCATAATTTGGCGATGACTGAAGTCGCGAATCCGACATTGTGCGCAAAACCTCCAATCCATTACCCATCCTCCCCACGTATAACTCCACCAGCACCTACAAGCCCCGGATTTCCTCTGGATGAGCCATTGGTGTTAACCTTGACCCACCCCTGCTATGGCCGAGCCCACCGAATCCACTTCCACACTTTTGGATTTCGGAGTATGGTTCGTATGGTCTCCGTTCGACTAAAACTTGCAGTCATCTTTCCAGCAACCATGCACCATCTGAAGGCCGAGAAAAATTCTCGTAAAAAATTTCTTGATTCCGCCACCCCAAATAAGCCAACATGCTATTCCAAATAGGCAACTCCAGCCTCCAGCCGAATTCATCAAGTTATTCAACATCCAATCCCGTAAAGGCATCGAGAAAAATAATGGATGATTCGCTATCGGAACTAGCCGAATCCAGGTGTTACGGGCTCGAGGGCAGTCTCGTATAGCATGAAGTGTCGTCTCCATAAAATTAGCACAGCTTCCACATGCACCCAATACTGCAATATGCCTGCACATACGGTGTTCATTTGTGAGCAAACGGTCGTGGCCCATCAACCATAGAAACTATCGAACACGCTGAGGACCGTGCCATTGCCATATAAGCTTCCACAGGATATCTTCCGCATGCCAATCTTCTTCTGCCATGAACTGGTAGGCCGATGAGGTTTTGAATCGGCCCGTAGTTTCCATTGTCCAGTAGATACTATCTTCTCATCTATCCAAGCTAGGTGGTCTTTGAGCCGCAACTCTGAGCATATTTGTGCTATCAAGGAGGTCCTGGATCAAACCCCAATTCCACGATCCACTCGGTTGAGCAAACTCCGCAACCTTCCGGTTGAGAATGGCCTCATCAAGCGTTCTTATGATGTGCTGTAACAACGGTCCACAACCAGTGACCCACCTATCTTCCCAGAACATCACACACTGTCCATTTCGGACTGTCCAAGCTGCTCCTGCTGGAGCTCGATTCCAGGCCCGAGCTATGCCCCTCCATTGCCAAGAATTCGAACTGCAGATCTTTAGTTGAATGGAAGGTTCCAATCGGTTTATATACTTACCTTTAAGCACTCGAACCCATAGAGCCGAGGGATTCGTGATTACTCCCCATCCCAACTTTGCCAGAAGAGCATCATTGAAAAGATTGAGGTCCTGTAGCCCCAATCCCCCACGAGCCAAGGGCTGCGTCATAGTTCACCAATTTACTAGGTGGATCTTCCGTGAATCCGATGAGTGACCCCAAATGAAGTCACGATAGTGTCTATGGAGCTGTTCACATACATTTGCCGGAGGTCTCATAACCTGCATTGTGAACGAGGGAATAGCTTGTATCACAGATTTCGCCAACGTGTTCCGACCAGCCATGGAAAGAGTCTGTGCTATCCACCCATTGATCCTATCCTGGACACGAGAGACAACCTGCTCAAAATGTTCCCGATGGAGATGCCCATGGACTATTGGCACTCCCAGATAGCGTCCTAACGTGCTGGACATCCCGAAAGAGCTGATGGTACAAATGCGCTCTCGTAGATCGACTTCCACGTTCCGAGAGAAATATATTACCGTCTTCGAAGCACTCACCTTCTCCCTTGACACTGTGCAAAACCGGTCAAGGATGGCACAAACAGTGGCGATTTGGTTCTCCGAGGCTTTCGCAAATAGTAATATATCATCAGCGAACATCAAATAAGAAATCCACTGTCCATTCCGGCCTACGCGTATTGGTTGCCACACTTCCGCTTCTACCGACTCCCTGATAAAATGTGATAAGCGCTCGACACATAAAACAAACAAGTACGGTGAGAGCGGACAACCTTGTCTTATGCCTCGTCCCGGTTT
Organism: Punica granatum; assembly: GCF_007655135.1. Classification (NCBI taxonomy): domain Eukaryota; kingdom Viridiplantae; phylum Streptophyta; class Magnoliopsida; order Myrtales; family Lythraceae; genus Punica; species Punica granatum. The sequence continues at coordinate 1,984,261 of NC_045131.1, forward strand.
GAATCCTTCAGTAAGGCTGCCATTCCAGAGAACATTCATGCCCACCGACGAGATGCAATCCTTGATGATGACCCGCAACTTCTTTAGAACCCCAGCCGCCACAAGAGTATCAACAATGAAGTTCCAGTTTAGTCGGTCATAGGCCTTCTCTAAATCCACTTTAATTGCCATAAACTTCTTCCGACCTCTCATTCGATGCATTGAATGGACTAGCTCCTGAGCAATCACAATGTTATCCTGAATGTACCGCCCTGGAACAAAACTTACTTGATTCGGGGAGACTAGTTCGGCCATGTATCCTTGAAGTCTGTTCACAATCACCTTCGTTATCAATTTATAGGACACATTGCATAGGCTAATCGGCCTAAACTGATGTCTCGACTCCGGGAGCTCTACTTTCGGGATAAGAACTAGCAGAGTATCATTTACATTGGACACAGACATACCTTTGTCAATCACAGATCGAACAAATTCCATTATAGAGGGCTCAACCACCGTCCAGTGAGCTTGAAAGAAAATTACAGGGAAGTCGTCGGGTCCGGGAGCTTTGTAGGGACCTATTGCGAACAGGGCGGAACGAACCTCCTCACTCGATGCAGGTCGAACAAGCGTCTGGAAGTCAGAGATCGCTTCTAGACTAAAATAGTTGGGCAGCCCCAAGTTTGGACTGACTGATTCCTCCGTAAATAATCCACGGAAATGATCAATAGCATGGCGACTAAGCTGCTCATCCTCAGTGATCCAGTCGCCGTTCGAGTTCTTCAAAGCCTCTATTTGAATGCGCTTTCTATTCACCATTGTTTTAGCGTGAAAATATTTTGTGTTTCTGTCCCCTGATTGCACCCATTCCGCACGAGACTTTGGGAACCAAAGTAATTCCTCTTGTGTAAGCGTTTCATCGATCTCAGCTGTCAGTGTTGCCTCCAATTCCATGAGATGTCTATTGGGTCGGACTTGTAATGCTCTTTGCACTCCATTAAGCCTCATGAGAGCACGATTTTTTCTCCATATAATGTTCCCAAAGACCTCTTTATTCCATTTATTGATTTTCTCCTTGAAGCCAGCCAAAGATTCGGGAAGTCGTGATCTATTGTCCCATGCCGTCTCCAAAACTTGGTTAAAGTCTGGGTGTGAACGCCAGGCATCAATGTAGCGGAATGGCTGGATTCCACGTCTTCTCCCCTGGTTGCTCTGTAAATTCAGCTGCAGCGGGTGGTGGTCCGACTTTACACGTGGTAATACATGTATTGTCGCCTCCGGAAAAAGAACACGTCACTCCGTATTGCAGACAACGCGATCCAATCTTTTGAAAACCCGGTCGTAGCCTTGGAAGAGAGGACCCCTCCACGTGAAAAGTGCCCCCGTGCTTCCCAAATCCATAAGTCCCGCATGGTCCAGCACTTCTCGGAAACTTATGGTCGGGTTTGGATTGAATGGAGCTCCTCCCATCTTTTCAGTTGCCTCGAGAATTTCATTGAAATCACCTATAACCATCCACGGCCCTTGGATACGGGAAGAAAGATCTCAAAGTAATTGCCATAAGTCTCTGCGGGACAATTCGGTGGGACTTGCGTAGACCACGGTGAGTGCCCATGTGCTTCCATCCTGTTGCACTTGAGCATGGAAGGCTTGAGTGTGGCGTTCAAGGATAGAGACTCGTAATTCGGATGCCTTCCACCATAACCATATACCTCCAGAGAATCCCTGGGCTTCTATTCGTTCACTCCTGAACTCCGAGAATTTGCGGCGGACCTTATCAGCCTTCGCTCTACTAATCCGATGTTTAGCGATCATGACCATTGCCGGTTTTTCCACTATAATATACTCCTTCATAGACCGAACAAATTTTGGCCCACCAGCCCCTCTACAATTCCAAAATAAAAAACACATAAAATTATTTTGAAAAAAGGAAGAAACACAATAGCATTTCCGGCTGACCGATTTAGCAGTCTGCTTTCGAGAATGGCGAGGCATCTCCTCCTCCATCTCCAAGTTGTATCGGAACAACAACCCCTAAGTCTCGCATATCCCTTACGGTGGAAGCCTCCATCAGTCCGAGCGGGTTAGACTCCTGATGTGTAGCAACCTCGACACTTGGTCGGTTGACCACCAAAATAATGCCTGAGGTTCCCGTAGGATCGGGGGCACAACCTAGTTTGGATGGCATTTGCTCCATCCCCTTAACAGCCCTCTCTGCTTGGGGGGATTTATGTGCATTATTAGTGGGCTTTAGAGCAGGATCTTGTCTGTGGTCCGTCGATAAATGGGTCGCAGTAGTCGATTTTTGTTGAACAACCGGCAATATAGTTTCGCTGGCCTTGGAACGGGCTTGGGTTTTCTTCTTTGATGGGGCCGAGCCAGTGGGCCTAGAGCTACTTGGACTCGCTGTGGATCTTCCCACATTCTTAATAGGTTGGGCTTGAAAAATCCAATTACCTAGGCCTATTTGACTGGAACGGTTATCCTTAGGTTTAACATGGGATGAGGTCAATTTGGAAACCTCTCCATCTATGCTGGTAACAACTGGCTGCTTTCCAGAAGAATTAAGATCCTCTTCTTGTAATACCGTAAATCTCGATCCATTTCCTGATTCTCTTCCCCTGATTGTTGGCTCCACGTTTGGCGTAATCGCTGGCTTTTCGATCACCTGCCGTGATTTGCGAGACTTTCCCTGAACATGCATCCATGGCCCAAATTTCGTAACCACCTCCGGCGCTGACCTCGCCATGGCGGCGGTTTTGTGGTCGCCCAATTCCGCCTGAGCAGGGGATTCAACCGAGTGTTCTCCGGATCCTTCCTCTTCAGCGTCCATAGTCGCCTTATTCCGAGCAAGTTCTTCCAGGCAAGACTCCTTTCGGTGTCCCACACGGCCACACGAAAAACAGATCTGATGCATGCCCTCATATTCCACTTGATAAGTACCTCCTACCACCTCTATTGTCGGTTTGAGTGGTTTGGTGAGGTCGACCACACATATCTGTGCGAAGTTACCTCGCACCATGTCTTGGGTCTTACGATCTAGCCGCACAGGTTTCCCAAGACCAATCCCCACCCTACGCAGGATAGTCGTATTCTGAAATTGAATCGGCAAGTGAAGGATGCGAGCCCATTTTTTTGCTTTGTCAATTGTAGATCCCCAAGGGTTGAACTCCGGCGTCCATTCCCGCATGATGAGGTGATGACCCTGGATGAACCACGGTCCGCTAGCGAGTACCCATTCACGAGCCTCAATCATAACAAACCTTGTAATAAAGTAATCATTCGGCAGGTCAATGAGGTGAAAAGATCCATTTGGCCCCTAAAGTTGCTGCAATCGCTTCTTCAAGATCTCATAGCCAACCCTTTTCCCCATCACTTTCAAAACTAGAGATCCCCGCCAGAGACCGTTTATAGCATTTAGCTCCGCCTTTGTGGCCATAACCTTCGGGCATAGCTCGTTCGAAAGGTCGACCATCTCCTTGTCATCCACCACCGATCCAGTCATCTCACAGTCCTAACTCTGGCCAGGGCCTTTCTTCTGACCGGTGAGCACATCTGCGAAGGAACCAGCCCGAACCCCATTGGATTGCTTGGCATCTTTCCATCTGTCAACCCGTGATTCAAGTTTCTTCGCCCGTTTCTGGTTACGGTCAATCAGGTCGGTATCCTCCCCAGTCGGAGGGCCCGTGTCATTCACTGGAGGGTCAGGATTCTCCGAGGCACCGGTGGTCTCAGAGATCTCAGAGGACAAAGACTCTATTTCTTAGATGAAAGATGATCTTATTGAAATTTCATTCGGCTCAAACTGGAATAGTTAGAACCCGTTGGGGTTTCGAACACCAGAGTGCACACCAATATACCTAAAACCATCTTAAACTAATAATTTGAAAAGAAAGATAAAAGAATAGGGAAAAATTGTGCCAATTTCCATACAAGGAAGATGGAATGATCGGTTGTAAATCGAATCACTGCTTTCAAGCAAATTGGTCTTTTCCTATTACAAGTATATTGAAGAAGAAACAACATAATGAAAAATGGAGTTCATCGCAGTAACACTTGCCTACGACCTGTGATTAAGAGGGAGGTTACTGTATCGATATTCCACACTGGGACTTCCCATATCTTATACCTTCCTTGTAGATTAGCTCGACGGAATGGATTTGGAAATTGCAAATTCTGGGCAACCGCTGGTTCTAGTTGTGACTCGCAATTCATCTTCCCGGACTATATGTGGACCCGAGTTCGACCTTTGTCAAGTGGGCTGAGTCCTGATAATGGGCTCAAACTGTATGAAAAGATGTTTGTGGGCCTTGTCTTTTCCCCGAACCTTGAAGGACTCTCCATCTTATTGTCTTTGATTCTGGAAATCAAAAATCAATCAATATAATCAAATATATAAAAATTGAAAAGCACGAGGAGAAATTGACATGTACGCTCAAAACGCAAATTCCTAACTCATTGTTTCTTTAAATATTTTATTCTCCAAATAATTTATAACTTTTTGAGAATGTAAAAGGATAGTCTAGATTTTAAAAACTTTAACAATTCCTATGCTGATGTTAAATACAATTTTCAAAAAATATCATTATCGATATGAGATTGATAACTGTTTTCCATTTAATAATATTACTAGCATATGTATCCATAAAAAGTTTAAAATAAAAACAATTGTCCCTTAGTGAATTGTGAAATTAAAAGTAAGTTCCTTACTAAATTTAAAATTATGGCACTCTAAACTCACAGAGTAAGACTACATTTCATTTTATAAATTTTACTCTCAACCACTACAAGAAAAAAAAAACTGCCATTTACTGATGGCTCTTTTCTATCAGTAAAAATCGAAAAATCCTTCAGTAACCACCTTTGAGCCTATACTGACGGAATAATGGACTTTACCTATGGTTTATTTACCCGTTAGTATAAGTTCGTGGCTATACACCTAAATTGACAGCATTACGATTAGTATTTCCAAGTTCTTTATGGACGAAAGTTCCTGCTGCAAATTGCAAATCTGTTCGTACATTACCAGATTTGTTGACAGATATTCCATCGGTTTATGTCATTTTTTAAGTCATATCCACTCTCTCGTATAACTTATACCGATAATTTCTCATCACTGGAGCCGCAAGTTTAGTGATGGACTATCCATCGGTAAATGACTTTTTTGTTTTACATCTATACTAACAGCATACTCATCACAACTTGCCTATCGAAGACATAGTGTAAATAGCAAAAATCCACTGACAATGTGGTCATCAAAACAATTTGAATATTCAAGACATTTAATTTTGCATAATATTTGATGTAATTATAAGCCACCCAAAAGTTCAAATAAAGCATAATCAATCATAGGAAAAGATGTCTGGGCATCAAAACTGCATCTACTAATCAACAAGAGAAAACTGCACCATGGGGATTGGAAATTACACTTGGGATCTAATTTTTAGGTAAATTGCAAGAGAGCCCTCATGTCTTCCATTTCCGATTTTTCCTGAGTCCCCAACACGTGTCGGGCTTGCCCTTGATGAATTTTATGACCGTTTAAAACTGTGAAATAATCAAAAATATTTTCCTTAAAATCCCATGAAATGACCATTTTGCCCCTTGTTATTGTGGTCATGCCGGATCGTCGGCTTCAAGTCCAATTGAGTTCAAAATCGACTCCGGGTCAAAATCGTGTGTCTACATATATATAGTCAACCTTGAACTTTGTAATTTATAATTTTTAATATAATATTATTCAACAATGTAATATATAACTTTTAAAATTTGAAAATATTTTACCAAAGTTAAAGTAATAGATAATATATTTTTAATTTAGATAATTGATAAATGTATAAATTTATCTTTTCTCTACTTTTTCATTAATTTGGTTTTTCTCTTACCCTATTTATGAAATTTAATTATTAGTAGTCCTATATATTTAATACTATAATTATATTTTTTCAACTCGTGATGGATCATCATTTAGAGTCCTTAATCATTATTAACACACACACACACATATATATAAATATTAAGTTTTTTATATTCCAAACATTACTATTATAGCTATACTTAACAAAATAAGAATAAGATAACTGTTGGGATTTGGTGTATGCCCTAGATGCAATCTATCATCAGTTCTGTAATATGACATGTATTTCATTATATTACGAGGCATATCTGTTATTGTGTAGATTGCGCTAAATATGATTTTACACAATAATGTCCTTGGAATAGTAGGTTCAATAGGCATCAAGTGTGACTTGATTGTGAGATCCTATAATTACTGAACATTATTCCTAAATGTCCATAGTCAAAGTATTATCGTTAATTAGGACAACGATAATACGGTTAGATTAGTGTAAGTGTTGATTGATGATCAAATCTCATAGGTCATGGATATGGAGATATCAAATCACACCACATGTATACATTAAGAGTAATGTGTATAGGACTGATCCGCCATGAGATTGCTACATGGGTTGTTACGTGACTGTCATTAGCATATCTCAAAGTGACTATAGTGTAATGGCCCTTTGACTTGAGGTCACCATAGATTCCTACATGTAATGTCATATACTTTGATACTGTCAAACGCCACTGTAACAGGATGGTTATAAAGACAGTTATTGGGTATACCACAGAGCATGGAGAGGAATGTGAGTGATCAAGATAGGATTTGTCCCTCCTACGAAACGGGAGCGATATCTCACGGCCACTTGGTGGTTAAGTCTAAAAGTGTATGCATACCCAAATGAGTCGATATAATGATATCGAGCTCATTTGTTCTGATAGACTTACCCGGTAAACCAAGAAAGAGAGATATTGAGCCATACAAGGATGTCATCGACCATGCCTTGGGCTCAATAGAGATATAGAGGACAATGGATTATATTACACGGTAATATAGGTCACGAGGTTCGTCGAGAAATTGACTTTTAGATTACTTGAGTAACAGTGATGCATTGCTAGATGCCGCTCACTGTTTGTAATATTGAAATAGAGATTTTGATATTACTGTCAACGTAATTGGGAACCTACAGGGTCACACACGACGACTAAATTGACGAGATATTTTGAAACAAATAAAATCGTCTAATAGAGATTAGATGATTTAGGTGCGACCAATTAATCGGATATTTAATGAGATTAAATTTACCGATTAATTAGACCCGATTTATTTGATTTAATGGTGTGCTAAGTGGCTATTTTTATTGAACCACTTGGAGTCTATTATATGGTAACACATGGGCCAATTGTATAATGACACTTAGCCATGCACTTGGCTCTTGAAATTCTTAATTTCTCTTATCCCACATCGGTGGGACAAGCAAATTGCCCCATCCTCAAGCCTATATATATGTGTATATATATGGCAGTAAGTATGGGTAACAGGGTATGCATATATATGTGATATATATGTATGCATAAGTATATATATAGATATATATAAAACGCACTCATATAAGTGCTCAGATATAGATAGTGCGTGCATATGTGTATGTATATAATAATTTGGGTTGAATTGTTCAATCCAAATTAGGTCCATTAGTCTGAAAAATTTCGGGTGTCGCATTAGTGTTTCTTTCGAGTGTTGGTCGCTAGCACCGCCGATCTCGAAGACTCGTCGACAAAGTCGGTGTGGACACCGGTAGAGGCGTCACGCGTGGGACGCTTGGTCGACAATTTTAAATATTCCAGGTACGCTTTTATTTACTCTTATTCTTCTAGTAGGTCTTGGAATTAGTTTCACGGGTAGGAAATTTTGAATTTCTGTTCCTTTTTCGCTTCCGTTGCGCCCCGTGGAACTAGCAATTGGTATCAGAGCCTAGCTAGTTAGAATCTGAGTAGATAATAGCATAAAATATGATTTTATGCTTGGTACTGGTATGATTATGTTTGATATTTGCGGTGCATGACTGTTAGACATGGACTATGTCCTAGTTGTGTTAGTATAATAGTTATACGTGTGGACTATTATGTAATAGTTACATAATAGTGTATAGTGAGATCGATTAAATGTTAATCAAATCCCTCAAAATATTAAGTCCATATCCTTCCACCGTGTAACGCTCGTCAAGACCAAGATCGATGAGTGTGTAGACCTTGCCTTCGCAGGATGCCTTTATCTATCCTAGTAAGACGTGGTGTTTACCAATGGGTCGGACTTAACTGAGCAAGCCTAATAGGATTAGGAGTTCAGAGGCATGTAGTTGGGCATCGATCTACAAGATAAATTTGAATAAGGAGTTATTCACCCAACTAATCAAGAGTTGCATGTGATGCAATTGGGAAAGTGAGTTCCCTACCTAAATAGCCAGTTCTGGGTGAATCAGCCCTCGCTGACTCAGAGCTTGGTGAGATATGGATCTTGAGCTACTATGAGAATGATATTCTCTGAATCAATGGTGAGGGTCATTGATTTGATATAAATAGTGGGAGCAATATTTAATAAAGTCCTCATTAAATATTGTTGTGTCGTAATACTTATTTTGCATATTTCTGTGGTAGTTACCATGGCAGGGAGCACTTCTAGTATTTTCTGTTTGCGATCCGTCCTTGATAAGGACAAACTGTCAGGGAATAATTTCCTTGGTTGGTATCGAAACTTGAGAATTGTTCTCACCCAAGAAAAGAAACTATATGTCTTAGAGCAACCTCTTCTTGAGTCACCACCTGACGATGCCCCCCAAGCTGAGAAAGATGCTTATAGTAAGCATCATGATGATGCCGTAAACGTCGGATGTCTCATGTTAGTCACCATGGACTCGGAGCTTCAGAAGCAACACGAGAACATGATGGCGTACGATATGATCGTGCATCTCAGGCAACTCTATCAAGAGCAAGCCCGACATGAGAGATTCGAGATCTCTAAAGCACTTTTTCAGGCAAGGTTGACTGAGGGTAGCCCAGTGGGTCTTCATGTACTCAAGATGATTGGGTACGTCGAGACTCTGGGAAGACTGGGATTTCCTCTGGGTCAAGAGTTGGCCACAGATTTAGTCCTACAGTCACTGCCCAGCAGTTATAGTCAGTTCATTATGAGCTATAATATGAATGACTATAATAAACCATTACCTGAATTGCTTAACATGTTGAGAACAGCTGAGCATGATATCAGTAAGGGGATGTCCGTTCTAATGGTCCAGGGGACCAAAAGAAAGGGCAAGGGCAAGAGTAAAGGCAAGAGGGCTAAAGGTGCATCCAAGTATGACTTGGGTACGTTGAAGCCTAAAGCCAAGGTGGCGAGGAATGATTACTGCTTCCATTGTGGCAACACTGGACATTGGAAGCGGAATTGTAAGGTATACCTAGAGGAGTTGAAGAAGAAGAAGGGAAGTGAGACTTCTACTTCAGGTATCCATGTTATAGAGATCAATGTATCTACTACTTCTACATCTTGGGTATTAGATACCGGGTGTGGTGCTCATATTTGTGGAAATATGCAGGACCTAAAGAACAGTAGATCGTTGGCAAAGGGCGAGGTGGACCTACGAGTTGGAAATGGAGCAAGAGTTGCAACATTAACTGTAGGGACTTATCACCTAGTTTTGCCTACTGGGCTTGTATTAGATCTTAACGACTGTTATTATGTACCTGCTATTAGTAGAAACATAATATCTGTTTCTTGTTTGGACAAGAAGGGATTTTGTTTCACTATCAAGAACAAGTGTTGTTCTATGTACATGAATGATGTATATTATGGCAGTGCACATTTAAGTAATGGTCTGTATGTTCTTGATCTAGATACGCCTATTTATAATGTGGAAACCAAACGGCTCAAATCTAATGATTCGAACCCGACTTACCTCTGGCATTGTCGTTTAGGCCATATTAGCGAGAATCGCATCTCTAGACTCCATAAAGATGGATTACTGGACTCGTTTGATTTAGAATCGATCGAGACATGCGAACCTTGCTTAATGGGGAAAATGACTAAGGCCCCTTTTACCGAAAAAGGTGAGCGAGCTAGTGATCATCTGGCTCTCATACATACTGATGTATGTGGACCAGTGAACAAGCTTGCTAGAGGTGGGTATCTCTACTTCATTACATTTACTGATGATTTCAGTAGATTTGGATATGTGTATTTGATGAAACACAAATCTGAATCCTTTGAAAAGTTCAAAGAATTTAAGAATGAAGTGGAGAATCAGTTGGGTAAGAGCATTAAAGTTCTTCGATCAGATCGAGGAGGTGAATATTTGAGCTATGAGTTCGCTGACTATCTTAAACAGTGTGGGATTTTATCTCAACTGACTCCACCTGGAACACCACAATGGAATGGTGTAGCTGAGAGGAGGAATCGAACTTTATTAGATATGGTTCGATCTTTGATGAGTCATGCAAACTTATCTGACTCCTTCTGGGGATATGCTCTACAGACAGCTGCTCTCATATTAAACAATGCTCCGTCGAAATCAGTTGAAAGGACACCATATGAGATGTGGTATGGGAAACGTCCCAAGATGTCTTTTCTAAAGATATGGGGTTGCGAAGCTTATGTAAAGAGATTGTCTTCGGATAAGTTTGGCCCTAAATCGGACAAATGTTACTTCGTGGGGTATCCTAAGGAAACTCGAGGATACTATTTCTATAATCCTATCGAGGGCAAAGTGTTTGTCGCTCGAACTGCGGTATTCCTTGAGAAAGAGTTTCTCTCCAAAGGAACTAGTGGGAGGAAATTAGAACTTGGGGAAGTTCTACCACAAAATGACATTGACCAATCGACGGGCGATGTTTCAGAACAAGTACCACAAGTTGTTGTGGCACAATCTTCTACACAGGTGACACAGGAGCCTCGTAGGTCTAGTAGGATACGTCATGAGCCCGAGAGATATGGATTTATCGTGACTCAAGACAATGACGTATTGCTCATAGATAATGATGAGCCTACAACCTATGCGGAAGCCGTAATAGGCCCTGACTCTGAGAAATGGCTGGAGGCCATGAGATCTGAGATGGAGTCCATGTACACTAACCAAGTATGGACTTTGGTTGATCCACCTGAATGGGCAAAACCCATTGGGTGTAAGTGGGTCTTCAAGAAGAAGACTGATATGGACGGTAATGTGATTACCTTTAAGGGCCGACTTGTGGCAAAAGGTTTCAGACAAGTTCATGGTGTTGACTATGACGAAACCTTTTCCCCGGTAGCTATGCTTAAATCCATCAGGATCTTGCTTGCAATTGCAGCTTATTATGATTATGAGATCTGGCAAATGGATGTCAAAACTGCTTTCCTGAACGGGAAGCTCCTCGAGGATGTGTATATGACACAACCTGAGGGTTTTGTCGATCCACATAGTGCCGGAAAGGTTTGTAAGCTACAACGGTCTATTTATGGGCTGAAGCAAGCTTCTAGGAGCTGGAATCTTCGTTTTGATGATGCAATCAAAGAGTTTGGTTTCATTAAGAATGAAGATGAACCCTGTGTTTACAAGAAGGTTAGTGGGAGCGTAGTGATCTTCCTGGTGTTGTATGTAGACGACATACTTCTGATCGGAAATGACATTCCTTCCTTACAGTCTGTGAAGACTTGGTTGGGAAGGTGTTTCTCTATGAAGGACTTAGGCGAAGCTACCTATGTGCTAGGTATCAAGATCTATAGAGATAGATTCAGGAGACTGCTTGGCCTAAGTCAGAGTGCATACATAGATAAAGTGCTTCGGCGTTTTAGCATGCATGATTCTAAGAAAGGGTCGCTGCCTATGTTACATGGCATAAGCCTTTCGAAGGCTCAGTGTCCTTCTACTCGAGAGGAGAGGGACCGCATGAATAGGATTCCATATGCGTCAGCTATTGGATCCATCATGTATGCTATGTTATGCACTCGATCAGATGTCTCGTATGCTTTGAGTATGACGAGTCGATACCAATCAGATCCAGGTGAAAGACACTGGATTGCAGTAAAGAACATCCTTAAGTACTTACGAAGGACTAAGGAGATGTTTTTGGTATATGGAAGCGAAGAAGAGCTCGTTGTAAGAGGTTACACCGATGCTAGCTTCCAGACCGATAAGGACGACAGTAGATCGCAGTCAGGGTATGTGTTCTGCCTGAATGGAGGTGCTGTGAGTTGGAAGAGTTCCAAACAGGAGACAGTAGCCGACTCTACCACAGAGGCCGAGTATATTGCTGCTTCTAACGCTGCAAAAGAGGCCGTTTGGATTAAGAAGTTCATAAAAGAACTTGCTGTGGTTCCTAGCATCGCAGACCCAGTGGATCTCTATTGTGACAACAATGGAGCCATTGCGCAAGCTAAGGAACCTAGGTCTCACCAACGATCCAAACATATACTCAGGCGCTTCCATCTCATTCGCGAGATCATCGACAGAGGAGATGTGAAGATATGCAGAATACCAACAGATGAGAATCTCGCAGATCCACTTACGAAGCCTCTTGTGCAGCGCAAGCACGAGGCTCACACTAGATCTATTGGCATTAGACAGATGCCAGATTGGCTCTAGTGCAAGTGGGAGATTGTTGGGAATTGGTGTATGCCCTAGATGCAATCTATCATCAGTTCTGTAATATGACATGTATTTCATTATATTACAAGGCATATCTGTTATTGTGTAGATTGCGCTAAATATGATTTTACACAATAATGTCCTTGGAATAGTAGGTTCAATAGGCATCAAGTGTGACTTGATTGTGAGATCCTATAATTACTGAACATTATTCCTAAATGTCCATAGTCAAAGTATTATCGTTAATTAGGACAACGATAATACGGTTAGATTAGTGTAAGTGTTGATTGATGATCAAATCTCATAGGTCATGGATATGGAGATATCAAATCACACCACATGTATACATTAAGAGTAATGTGTATAGGACTGATCCGCCATGAGATTGCTACATGGGTTGTTACGTGACTGTCATTAGCATATCTCAAAGTGACTATAGTGTAATGGCCCTTTGACTTGAGGTCACCATAGATTCCTACATGTAATGTCATATACTTTGATACTGTCAAACGCCACTGTAACAGGATGGTTATAAAGACAGTTATTGGGTATACCACAGAGCATGGAGAGGAATGTGAGTGATCAAGATAGGATTTGTCCCTCCTACGAAACGGGAGTGATATCTCACGGCCACTTGGTGGTTAAGTCTAAAAGTGTATGCATACCCAAATGAGTCGATATAATGATATCGAGCTCATTTGTTCTGATAGACTTACCCGGTAAACCAAGAAAGAGAGATATTGAGCCATACAAGGATGTCATCGACCATGCCTTGGGCTCAATAGAGATATAGAGGACAATGGATTATATTACACGGTAATATAGGTCACGAGGTTCGTCGAGAAATTGACTTTTAGATTACTTGAGTAACAGTGATGCATTGCTAGATGCCGCTCACTGTTTGTAATATTGAAATAGAGATTTTGATATTACTGTCAACGTAATTGGGAACCTACAGGGTCACACACGACGACTAAATTGACGAGATATTTTGAAACAAATAAAATCGTCTAATAGAGATTAGATGATTTAGGTGCGACCAATTAATCGGATATTTAATGAGATTAAATTTACCGATTAATTAGACCCGATTTATTTGATTTAATGGTGTGCTAAGTGGCTATTTTTATTGAACCACTTGGAGTCTATTATATGGTAACACATGGGCCAATTGTATAATGACACTTAGCCATGCACTTGGCTCTTGAAATTCTTAATTTCTCTTATCCCACATCGGTGGGACAAGCAAATTGCCCCATCCTCAAGCCTATATATATGTGTATATATATGGCAGTAAGTATGGGTAACAGGGTATGCATATATACGTGATATATATGTATGCATAAGTATATATATAGATATATATAAAACGCACTCATATAAGTGCTCAGATATAGATAGTGCGTGCATATGTGTATGTATATAATAATTTGGGTTGAATTGTTCAATCCAAATTAGGTCCATTAGTCTGAAAAATTTCGGGTGTCGCATTAGTGTTTCTTTCGAGTGTTGGTCGCTAGCACCGCCGATCTCGAAGACTCGTCGACAAAGTCGGTGTGGACACCGGTAGAGGCGTCACGCGTGGGACGCTTGGTCGACAATTTTAAATATTCCAGGTACGCTTTTATTTACTCTTATTCTTCTAGTAGGTCTTGGAATTAGTTTCACGGGTAGGAAATTTTGAATTTCTGTTCCTTTTTCGCTTCCGTTGCGCCCCGTGGAACTAGCAATAACAAAAACTAATCAGTCATTATTAGTGCAAGATAAAGTCGATGCAAAATACTTTTCACAATTATACCAAAAACATGATCTCGAGAGGGGAAAAAACGAAAAACAAGATCAAAATCCATGAAAGTACGATATACTGATGGAGATACATATCAGTAAATGTCAAATAAAATACCAACAGCCACTTGTGCCATGCGATAGATGGTTTTTAGTTTTAGTCATCAGTAAAGTACCTAGCTACGGTGACGGCACTATGGTTCGTCAGCAAAAAAAGGGTATACTGACGGATTTCAAATTTTCGTCAATAAAAACTAGCTCCAGTGACGGCACCATTGTCTGCAACAATGATATATATTGACGGATTTCAATGTCGCCAGTAAAAACTAGCTGATAGTGATGGGAACTTCCATCAGTAGAAAAACTTTCACTAGATGGCAATTAGTTTGTAGTGAATTTCAAAGTGAAAATCATAAACACTTGTCTCTTTAGAAATTATTAGAAACAATAGTACAGAAAATCTGTTCTATTATGAAAATTTTTAAAGAATAGGTTTTCAAATTTGATATATATATATATATATATATATGAGGAAGTAATATTTTTTGAAATCAATAAATATAAATATATAAAAGGCTATAGACAGAGTTTTTGCAATGAATTTTACTTCTCAATTTTAAAGTAAAAAGTATAAACACTCGACTATTTAAAAGTAATTTAAAAACATCAGTAATTAAAATCTAACCAAATAATAACATTTAAAGAAATGGAGTTTCAAATTTTATATATGTGTAAATAAAATAAAATATTTGTAATAAAAAAGGCATTGTTAGCATCTGCGCAAGATAAATTTATTATTGAAAGTATTACGCATATGGAAATATTGAATTTCGAGAAATATGTAATTTTTTTCGGTTATAAGAAAGACCTATAGATAGTTTCATTGGGTATCGAACCTGAGACCTCTTGATTACCAAGCGAGAGGTGCGTCACTGCGCTATACCCTCTCTTGATGAAATATGTAATTTCAAACATACTATACTCAACCAGTGACCAAATTCAGTTTGCTTTCCAGTTCTAATGCTTGAGTGGGAAAAGTCATTTTATTTCACTATGAGATTCAACAAATATTGCATATATATACATATTTAAATTTTCGAAATTAATGGATAATATCATATATAAATTTTGAGTTGCGCTACGATGTCGGAACTCCATGCGCTTTAATTCTTTGAATTTTCTTTTTAATTTCATCTTAATAAAATTATTACACTTATTGTCATATTGTCATTCTTGGATCAACGTGTAGTGACACGGCAGTTAATCGCTTGCCATGTCTGTTTCTCCATATTTAAACAAGAGAGAGAGAGAGAGAGACAGAGACAGAGACAGAGAAGAAAACGTCTCATACAGAAGATAGATGAGAAATTTCTTGGAGAGCCTTTTTTCTTTTTTTGGATGAATGGTAAAAATTATTGTTCTTGGAGAGCTTATTATCTAACAGGCTCATCTATTCTGAGAAGAAACTCAACTTGTGTGAAAATAAAACGGCATGTAAATATATATGTTATAAGCTGCTCTGATAATTAATATCGACCTAAAATGAAATCAATTTAGTTATCTGCTAGCCATGGACTGCTTTATTATGTGTTAACCTTCACTGTGGCATAAAATTAGGAGCATACAAAAGTATGAACAGACCCAGATATCTTCACAACACCTTTATTATGGGAGCTCAATATTATCTCTCACTAAAGAGAAGGGAATCTGCAATAGAGGAAGAAACTGAGAATGCCTTGTCCGTTGAACAAGGTTGCGACCTAACAAAATCATCGAATGCCTCTTGATGTGCGAACCTTACCCTACTCGAATGAAAACTGATCAGGGAGGATGATAAGTCCTGCATTGGCAGGTCTGCTTCCAAGTACTGTACCGCTTGACGCATCGTAGGCCTCGCACCAGGCACCGAGTGAGAGCATACCAGGCCCAGCATCAGCGCCAGCTCAACTTCCTCGGCCACAAAGTCTTCACCCAAGTTCGGGTCCCTCGCCTCCAGAATCTCTCTTCCTCTGCTCCAGTAGGAGAACACCCAGTCGACCAAGATCACGTCCTGAGTCCCTCGTGGCTCGATCGGCCTCCTTCCAGTAGCCATCTCAAGGAGGAAAGCCCCAAAACTGAAGACATCGGTGGTCTTCGTGGCCTTGCTGGTCCTGGTATGTTCAGGAGCAAGGTACCCTAGAGTCCCCATGACTTGGGTGCTCTGAGGATCAATCCCGTGGTCATACAACCTTGCAAGCCCGAAATCTGCTAATCTCCCGTTCAATTCAGCATCAAGAAGAATGTTGCTTGCCTTAATGTCGCGGTGGATCACGACCTGGTCCCACCCTTCGTGGAGGTACAGGAGTCCTGAGGCCACACCCTTTATGACCCTAAACCTTTGGGTCCAATTGAGGGTGACTTTTGGCTGGTTGAAGAGGTACTTGTCGAGGCTCCCATTCGGCATGTAATCATACACCAAAAAGAGCTCACCCTTCCTCCGGCAATATCCAAGAAGTGCGACTAGGTTCCGATGCCGGAGGTGACCAATGCTGACTATCTCCGCGACAAATTCCCGCATCCCTTGCCTGGAATCATGAGAGATCCTCTTCACAGCGACCTCGGTGTTTGAAGTGGGCAGCACCCCTCGGTAGACCCTCCCAAAACCACCTGCACCTAACAATCCCTGGTCCCCGAATCCCCTCGTGGCGATGTACAGATCCTTGTACTTGAACCGGTGGGGCCCATACTTGAGTTCCCAGTCTTCAAGAATCTCTGCAAACTTCCTCTTTCTCCTAATGTAAGAGACCAGTCCCAAGATTAACACGGAAATGGAAAATAAGCATATTATGGGAACTGCGATTGTCAGCAGCTTAGAAGTCGGCTTCTTTCCTATTTGGGGAAGGTTAGGAAGCTCAGACAAAGCAAGCCCCTCTAACTGTCCATTCATCTGGAAGCTCCAGCCGAGAATGTAATGGGAACTTGTGAATGAACCCGTCGATGATGAGAACCCAACAAACATGGTCTTCTTAACGATTGGTGAGAGATCTAGCGATAGGGACAGGAGAGGAATGCTCGGTCTAGCAGCGTTAAAGGGCGCTAAAGTTACATTAATTCTCTTCTCAGTCCCGTCATAGTCCACCCAGACTTGCATAGGTCGGCCGCTGATAAGAGTCAGGTTTTCAAATTTTCCAGCACCACCATCAGGGTAGTACCCTGCTGGAGCAGCGTGGGCAGAGACCAGGCTGTTGATGTCGATCCCGACATGATTATTGTTGATGTCCTGGAACTCAGTGCTCTCTATCGTGTCCAGCTCGATGGCAAACACATGGTTGGTAGTGTTCCCATTACTGGTCGCATTAAAGAGTCCAAGGTACTGGCTTGGAAGGCTCCCGGGAAAGCCCATCTGGGGGGCGGCCAAGAAGGCGATCCCATGGCCACGGTTTGGGTTCTCGGAGATGAGAGCAAACACAAACGTGGTACAGAAGGAGAAGACCGAGCCTTCCGTCCAGTTCTTGAAGGTTATTGGGTGGGGATAACATGCATGGCTAGTACTTTGGTCTGATTCATTTGTCAGTCTGAGCAGGCCATTCGGAGTGATCTCTGCAATTCCATCGAGGTCTAGGTCAACTGGCCGGAAACCGTTGAACGTGAATCCAAAGCCTTGGCCTGATCCAAGTCCTGCTCGGAGAAAAACCAGCGCAAGGAGGAGCTGGGAAATCATGGTGTGTGCTAGAAAGGCCATGGAAGAGAGTAGAATGGGTGTCTTTATTAAAAAAAAAAATTATTGATAAAAGGATAATAACTTTTATCATTAAAAAAGCATCAAGAAGGTGCAAACATACATGTACAAAAGGTTAAAATAACCAAATGTACAAAAACGAAACCAAAGTCAGAGGGTAGCCGAATGAACATTCTCATCAACGAGTAGGCTACCATTCAATCAGAATGGGTCTCTTTATTGAGTTCCCTCTTCGAGGATCAGTTTCAGAATCGCACCTGAACTATATCGTGGAGCTGCTGGATATGCTTCTGATTAGGCATGAAGAGGAAAGTATATATGTTTTAAGTATCTATTTATATAGTGGATCATGAAAATTTAATTTCAGTGAAACAGCCTTCCTTATGCCCAAAAAAAAAATCAAAGAAACAAAAAATTTTAAAAGATCATTTTAGATTCAGTGAGGTTCCAAGTTCGAATCCTTGGAATAAAAGAAAATTCACATCGGGAAAGTTTTACCATTCAATGGATCAATCTGACTATAACTGGATTAGTCGAAACTCATTGGGATTCCGGATACCAGTGTGCATGCCAAAAAAAAAAGACTTGTCATGTGTTGAAGCAAGAATGGGATTACTGGTAATTGAATTGAGAAATTTTTCCACATTTGTCTAATCAAAGGTTTAACGTATGGAGAACGCTCCAATATTTGTGAAAAATCAATTGGTTTATTGCCAACTTGGTCAATATGATCCATTCTCTGGCTTCCTTTATTCCTTTCTAAAAGTCGACACGTTTCTTTTACTTGAAAGAAAATTCTATTTAGGAAATTATTGACGGAGTTGATAAGAACACATACATATAGTCAGAACATGTGCATTTTACTAATTTTGGTGCCAGGAGAATAATAATAGTAAACATTAGTTTTATTTTTTTTATTACGCACCATCTGGTATTTAAAAGTCTAATAAATCCATCTAATTCAGGATAAAGTTAGGTCGGCTCACTATGTGTTTGGATTGAGGGGAAAGGGAGGGGAAAGGAATAGAAGGAAAGGAAAGAGAATATTTCACCTTGTTTGGATATAAGAATTTAATGGAGGGTAAGGGAAATGAGGGTTAAACTTGCACCTCCTTTCACCTCCAATACCTCATTTTTTTTCAACCCCGATTTAGCATTGAATGGAGGTGAAATGTTATTAAAAAATTCGGATTTATTGAAAAGACTAAATTATCCATCTTCTTTTTGCTAATAAACCCATAAGAGGGACAATATTGTCATTTAATTTAAATTTCTCTCATTTCCCTCCATTTTCTTTATTAACATACTAGTCGCGAAGCTCGTGTATTGCACTGAATAGTATACCAATCTGAAAAAAAAATATATAATTAAGAATTAAAAGGAAAAATTCATTCGAGAGTCAAAAGTAAAACAAAAATAATAAAATAAACAAACAACATTCTTTACGTTTAATAGCAGATGAACTTACTTTTATGAGAGTTTGCGTATAGGGGTAGACTTTCAAGAGATAAAAGTTACATCACCAATCTTGAGAAAGAATATGGAGGAAAAATAAAAAATTACAATAAAAATGAGAGAAAAAATCAAAACATAAATTTAATCAACTCAATTGCATCTAGGGATAGACATATGTTTCGAGAGCTTGCGTCTAGTTATAGATGTATTATTTGAGAGCTGAATATGCTATGAGTATGATAATTTCTATTTATAACTATTATGTAGAATATATATAAAATATAATATGATTCGTTTTTCTTTTATGGTTAACAAATCGGATTTATTTTTTGAAAAGAAAATATAATTCATATATATCTATAAAAACATACAATTTATTTACACTTTTTCCAAACGTATATACTGAAGGTTGTTTACGTAACCATATATTAAGTATATTTATATTATGTATAAATAAATATATATACCAATATATACTTATTTTTATGTTAATATTGATGTGATGAAATATTAACTTTTATTTTAAAAAATTCAAGATAATATCTATACATACATATAATAAAATCTTCTCATTTATTTCAAATATATTATGTTATACAAATTAAAAAATTTAAAAATCAAGAAATCAGATTTTATGATGAGATACCTTCAAAAATAATTTTTTAAAATATAATTCCGAAAATATAAATAAATAAATAAATAAATAACTAGAAAATCCTTTTAGAAAATATATATGCTAATATATACTTATTTTGATGTTGATATTGATGTGATGAAATACTAATTTTAATTTCAAATATTCAAGATTATTAAATAATGTCTACACATTTAATAAAATCTTCTCATTTATTTCAAATACATTATGTTATATGAATTATAAAGAATAAAGAAATCAGATTTTATTATGAGATATCTTTAAAAATTATTTTTTATTAAAAGTAATTCTGAAAGTAAAAATAAACGAAGAAAGATCTAGAAAGTTCCTTTCAAAAAATATATACTAATATATATTTATTAAATTATACTAAAAAATGGAGCGTCCTGAGGCCATCTATTAATATATTTATATTATGTATGAATATATACTTATTTTGATGTTAATATTTATGTGATGAGATATTAATTTTTATTTTAAAAAATTCAAGATTATTAAATAATATCTATACATATTATAAAATCCACTCATTTTAAAAAATAAAAAATATAAATTAAAGTAATCAAGAAATCGGATTATATGACGAGATATCTTTATAAAATATTTTTTATTAAATATAATTTCGAAAATAAAAAAATAAAAATCAAGAAAATTTTATTCAGAAAAATCATATTGCCGTCATTAGATATCATTACAATATCCAAAAATTTTTCTAAAATTTTTTATTTTTTTAAATGGAATATTATAATCGAAAATAATTTCGAAAGATTTTGTTCATAATTTCATTTTAAAAGATAATTTAAACTTTTAAAAAATCAAAAAATCAAGAAAATTTCATTCAGAGAAAGAGCGTTCTGAAGTCATCTGGTTGGGCCCACCTTATATCTTGCTTATATATATATATATATATATATGAACAAGGCTAAAATTTCCCCTCCATTCCCTTTCCTTCCCCTTACGAAGTATATCCAAACAGGGTTAAAAATTTTTGTCCCTTACCCTCCCGTTCTTCCCTTTCCCTTTCCCTTTCTTCCCCTTCTCCTCCATTCCCCTTAATGAAACTTATCCAAACAAAATATAAATGGTAAAACTGTCTCAGTTTGAATTTTTTTCATTCACAAAACTCGACTCGAAACCTTATTTAAGAGGGAATAAGTGCCAAGCAAATTGAACCAACCTAGGTTGATAAGCATTGGTTTTATTTAGAGCTTGTTGGATAACCAAAATTAACCGCTGAAATTAATTTTGCTGCACTTAATTAGATTCAACTTGTTTGGTAAATGCAACTTAGAATGACTTAATTGATTAAGTTAAGTAAAAAAATACTATGAATGATGACTGAATCAATTAAGTAATTTTTTTACTTATTTGTGACTAAATTCACATAGCTGAGGGCCTTTTTTATTTATTGCATGATGCCCTCAAATTTTTTTTCCAATTTGCAGGTTAGTCCATCCTTTCATTCCCACACCCGAGAGAGAGGCCCCATTGCCGGTCACCACCCCTCCAGCAAGGTTGCTTGGGTCCTACAACCTCACGCAGAGGGGTGGAGCCTAGCGATGGGGCCACCATTGCAGGGAATTTTCCCGAATCTCCTCCCTTTGAAAAGAGAGAGAGGGAAGGAGATCACAACTGCGATGGCTTGTCGCTGGCTACCGCAGCCTAAGTGACGTCATCGACACCATCAATGGTCGCTTGCAACGTTGCCACGATTGCGACGAGCCACCGTAACCCATATCTCATTTCCTCTCTCTCTCTGAAGAGAGACAAAGAACGAGATCGAGCCCACTGTAGCTCGTCACCGGTCGCTACAGCCTAGGCGACGTCATTGGCGACCACTGATGGTGTCGACGACGTCACCTGTAAAGGTGGTGGCCGGTGTAGTGCCACCATTGTCCCCTCACCATCTTCGATTCGAAACAATCGATTCTTTTTTTTAATTTAATATTTCCTTTTTAAAAAATTTATATATTTGGGGTCAAATGTTGAAATGCAAAAGCTTTGGGGCATTAATGGGAGATAATATAAAATATGCTAAAAGTGGTTCACCATATTGTAATCAAACAAGATTGACTTATTCTATTAGGTTGTGTTTGATTTTAGAGTTGAGTAAAGTTGAGTTGTTGAATTATGAGAAAAATTGTGAAAAAGTAATGAATAGTTGAGAGAATTTAGTATTAAAAATTGAATTGAATGGTTAAAAATTGAAGAAAAAGGGAAAAGTAATAATTGTGTTGTTGAATTGAAGTTAAGTGGAATAGAGTTAAAATATTTTGTGAAACCAAACGGGCCCGTCACTTATTCCATGAAGTACTTAAAATTTCAACACTTAATTTTAAGTCCAAACAAATACAAATTTAGCATGTATTTATTTCAACTAAATCAAATAAGTGCTTAAAAGTTAGTTATAAGAGAAAAATGAATGGGAGAAAAAAGAAAATATGATAGATGATGGTCTAAACTACTAATCATTAAGTCAAAAATCACTTAATAAGTAAAAAAAAAATTTAACTTAATGAAATAAGTCATTTTTCATTTATTGGTGTTCTCTTTTCCTCACAAAATATTTTCTCATCTTTATCATTCATTTCATTTCTTATACATTTTTTTAACTAATTAAGTACTTAATTTTAAAATACTTAAATTTACCAAACACCACCTCAGTTTATCCAATCTGATACATGGAATTGTTGTAATCGATGTATAAATATCCCTCCCCTCTAGAAAGACAATACATTGATTAGTCATTTGCGTACATCGGAAAGGTTAACTCATAAAAGGGTACCATATGGAATATTTGTACGTAAAAGCATTAATTACATTTTAAGATGTAAAAAGTATCAGTATCGGTACTATCAAGGATTCTATTAAAATAAGATAGATGATGGACAACTTGGGAGTAACACAAACTCCATCATGATCTTTAATCATCATCAGTGATTGTCGTGATGATTGTCACCCGTGAATTATAACCAAGTCGAATAGGATCACTTGAAGGTAAATGAGAACCCAACAGTTAACGAAGATATGAAGAAAGAAGAACAAATTGAGCCAATATTCTTATGGGGAAGATGGAAGAAAAACTGCTGTGAGTAGAACCCCGGCTGTTATTGAATGGGATTCTTTCCTTGTCACGCAGACTAAAGAAGGAACAACATTATTATGAGAAATGGGGCTCTGTACAATTGCGCCCGCCGTACGTCGACCTAGAATTAAGCGGTTATGGATTCAAAAATTGAACAGTGGGACTTTCCATGTACCTTGCAATTTGGCTGGATGAAATAAATGATGTTCTACCTCCGGACACGGAGATCTGGAAATTGCGAATTCTCTGGGCTGGTAGTTGTGAGTCTTGCGACTCACAATTAATTCATCTTCCAGGACTATATGTGGACTTTGGAAAATGGGCCGACTCCTGATAATGGACTCAAAACCTTCAAGACCCCGTCATCTATTGGTTGCATAGCGTAGTGCATATCATTCACATTCATGCATTTTGATTCGAGTAAAATTTACTGTACAATTTTCAATGTTTGTTATTTTGGAAAGTTGAAATCCTCCCATTTTATAACAATCCCGGAGATGGAAAGTTGGAGGGCATGAAAACCTCACAGTCGTCATGGATAAATATCATGAAGAAAGATAATATAGATAATATGGTGATTTTTTTTTTTGGTGGGAAAACGTGACAGAAGCCCAAACAACTAAACAGTACAAAGACAGGGTGTAGCAACCTTACAAGATTCCCTAACTGTACAGAACCAAGACCATTAGAAACAGAACAGAGAAAATGCAAACCAAGAGGCCGAATGATAGAATGTCGAGTAAGTCAATCCGCACAATTGTTTCTCTCTCGAAACACATGATGAATTTGGACATCCCAATCCTTTGAGAGTACCCCCTTAATATCATGAACCAAGCGAACGAAGACCAGGACCACAGGATACAACCCTGAGGAAATCGTTTCCATCTGTATGCTTACTGTCGTCCCCGGATTCGAGGGATAAATGGATGCTTCCAAGGTATAATACATAGATTCCAAAGAAAAACTATCCTATGATACATGACACATAGTAAAACCCTGTGAATTTTACAGTGGTACAAAGGAAGCATTTAGTACAGACAATTCCAACACGAAATCTCAATGGGAGATATATCAATCATCTTCCACCTGACAGAAGTGAGTCTGCCACAGTGGACGAGGTTGAGAATCCATTGTCCAATGAGGAAGGGTGCAGCATAACACAATCATCAAATTCCATTCCATGTTTGATCCTTAATCCACTCGAATAGGTGTCAAGGGAGGAGGATAGGTGCTGTATTGGCGCGTCTCCTTCCAAGTATTGCACTGCTTGCTGCATAGTTGGCCTCACACCAGGCTCTGGGTGCGAGCACACCAGGCCCAGCTTCAGCACCAGCTCAACTTCCTGGGCCACGAACTCTTCACCCAGGTTTGGGTCCCTTGCCTCGAGAATCTCCCCTCCTCTGCTCCAGCAGTAGAAGACCCAGTCAACCAATATCAGATCCTCAGTACCTCTTGCCTCGATCGGCCTCCTTCCAGTTGCCACCTCTAGCAGGAATGCCCCGAATGCAAAGACATCTGTAGCCTTCGTGGCCCTGCCTGTCCTGGTGTGCTCCGGAGCAAGGTACCCGTGAGTTCCCACCACGTGGGTGGTCTGTGGATCGGTGCCGTGTTCATACAGCCTTGCAAGCCCGAAATCTCCTAATCTCCCATTCAATTCGGCATCGAGAAGGACATTACTTGACTTAATATCTCGGTGAATCACAATCTGGTCCCACCCTTCATGGAGGTACGAGAGCCCTGAGGCCACACCCCTTATGACCCTAAACCTTTGGGTCCAATTGAGGGTGACTTTGGGTTGGTTGAAGAGGTGCTTGTCGAGGCTCCCATTCGGCATATAATCGTACACCAAAAGGAGCTCACCCTTCCTCCGGCAGTACCCAAGGAGTGTGACTAGGTTGCGGTGCCGGAGCCGGCCAAGGCTAACGATCTCCGCCACAAATTCCCGGATCCCTTGCTTGGAATTATGAGAGATCCTCTTCACAGCGATCTCAAACTTTGAAGTGGGTAGTATCCCTCTGTAGACACTCCCAAAACCACCGGTCCCCAACAGCTCCTGGTCCCCGAATCCCCCCGTCGCGGTGTAGAGATCCTTGTACTTGAACCGGTGGGGCCCGTACTGGAGTTCCCAGTCCTCAAGAACCTCTGCATACTTCCTCTTTCTTCTAACGTAATAGAGCAATCCCAAGATTAACACTGAGACAGAGAATAAGCATATTGCAGGCACTCCGATTGTTAGCAGCTTAAAAGTTGGCTTCTTTCCTAGTTGGGGAAGGTTAGGAAGCTTAGACAGCTCAAGCCCCTGAACCTGTCCATTCATCTGGAAACTCCAGCCGAGAATGTAACTATGGGAGGTTAAGAATGAACCTGTCGAGGATGAGAACCCAACAAACATGGTCTCCTTTACGATTGTCGAGAGATCAAGCGACAGGGAGAGGAGTGGAGTGCTTGGTCTCACAGCCTTGAAGGGTGCTAAGGTTACCTCGATTCTCTTCTCGATCCCATCATAGTCCACCCAGACTTGCATAGGTCGGCCGCTGAGCAGAGTCAGGTTCTCAAATTTTCCAGCACCACCATCGGGATAGTAACCTGCCGAAGCAGATTCGGCTGAGACCAACCCGTTGATGTCAATCCCAACATGATTATCATTGATGTCCTTAAAGTCAGGGCTCTGCACCGTGTCGAGCTCGATGGCAAATACGTGATTAGTGGGGTCCCCGTTATTTGTCACATTAAAGAGTCCAAGGTACGTGCTTGGAAATGCGCCGGGAAGGCCCCTTTGGGGGGCGGCCACGAAGGCAATCCCTGGTCCACCCACAGCTGGGCCCTTGGAGATGATTGCAAACACGAACGTGGTGGAGAAGGAGAAGACAGAGCCCTCACTTGAGTTCTTGAAGGGCACTGGGTCGGGATAAAACGCGTGGCCTATCATCTGCCTTGTTTCGTTTGTCAACCTGAGGAGGCCATTGTTGGTGAATTCTGCAATCCCATCCAGCTCCAACTTAACCGATTGGAAGCCGTTGAAAGTGAACCCGATCCCTTGATCTGACCCTGCTCCTGCTTGGAGAAAGACCAACATGAGAAGAAACTCAGAAATGGTGGCCAGTGCAACAAAATCCATGTCTCTTTAGCTTGCAGATAAAACTTTTTTATTTCGAAACAAGTCTCTTTAGCCTAAATAAATAAATCTATATTTAGAATCTTTATATGTAACAGCAAATATTTATGACATTTTAAGGAGTTAGATGTATCAATAAGATGGAAGACTCTATTATTTATTAGATGACAGATGATGGATGACTCAGTACCATGAACTGCAACATCCGAGCCATTGATCTTTAGTTTGTTGTCACAGTTGTGTCGTCCCTGGACCGGCACAAGTAAATTATGACTAATTCATTCATTGTACTATGCATTTGGCCGCCTTTGTAACCGAAAAAAATTATGACTAAGTCAAGTGAGACCATTTTTTTTTCTTTTTTTTTGACCTTTTTGGCTACAAGCAGGACCACTTGTAGGTAGACAAGAGGAAGAGAAGAAAAGGACAAGAAATTAGCACAGCCTCTTGCACACGAGGAAGATGAAAATTAGGAGCTTCCGGAAATCGACTGAGAGATATTATGCACAAAAATCTTTCCACTTTCTTCTTTTTCCGGAGAAGTTAAGGAAAATCTTTTGAGTAAATAAATAAGTTGTATTCATAGAGTATTTTTCTTAATTTTTTCACCAATTAGTCTCTATAAATCAGTTCCGACCCTCACTGCACTTATTTTGGATAAATTCTATCATGATACGCTCTCTTATGTACTATAGTAGTATGTCAGTTGTTTTCCTTTTTTTTTGTGTAAATAATTTACAACTTTTTTATAGTTATTTATAATCTACAATTATTTTCAAATCAATTCATAATTATTTAACTTTTAACTTCACAATTGTTTACTTAAAATTAATAATATTTATTTTCCTACAAGTAGTAATTCAAAAGTATTTATAATTTACAATTATTATCAGCATTCATTTACAATTATTTTATTTCAACATTGCAAATAAATAATATTTATTTTAAAATATTTGATAATCATATATATTCTTATTATTCTACAATAAATAACTAACTGTTTGTTTTTTTTATTTAACAACATATTTATTTTTTAATTTACAATATTTCTTTTACAATGCTTATTTTACAATTACTTTTAAAAATCATTTTACAATATTGTACAAATATTTTGCAATATTCTATTACAAATATTATGCGCTGGTAGAAGGGCTCACCCCTTGATCTGCACACAAGTAGCCCGACTCAACCCGCTTCCATCATCCTGAATTACCGGATATTCCATAGAAAATGACAGGGAACTGAAATCAAAATACCCAGCTCAAACAGAGGGGATCATGCATGTTTAGTTTATCCAAATGGGAGCATTTCTAAAATCTTGAAGAAATGTACCGGTATATATGATCATGTTCTCTCTGTTTAGAGAAAAGTGATTTGCTGAAAGACTGAATCAGAGCACCGCCGGTCATATTCTGGACGAGAACCCAGTGAATTATAGCTAAGTCAAATTAGGATCGCTTGAAGGTAGATGAGAACCAAGTAGTTTGAAAAGAAATAAAGAAAGAAGAACAACTTGAGCCATTTTCCATACGAGGAAGATGGAAGAAGCTGCTGCAAGTCGAACCACAGCTGTTATGCAGAGGATTCTTTGCCTGTCACACGCAGATTGAAGATGGGGCAATACTATGGAGTTCTGTACCGTTGCACATGCCGTACACAACCTCGATTTTTGTGGCTGTGGACCCGATCATTAACAGTTGGACTTTCCTTGTAATTTTGCTGGATGGAATAAAAGATGTTTTACTGTGTAGGGGGGCACAGAGATAAGGAAATTGCAAGTTCTTGGGCAGGTAATATTATTTTGACCCACAATTCATATTCCCGGACTATATGGTGTAATTTTGGAAAATCGGCCAAGTCCTGATAAAGGGCTCAAGCTAGTGACATTCAAGAACCCCTCATCTATTTGGTTGCATAGTGCATGTATTGTACATGCATTTTGAGTGAATGTATTGTTTCGGGCTTCGGTCCCGTAATTCACCCAAAAAAAAAACGGAGAGAATAAGATGATTTTGATCTGAAACTTTGTTGATATTTTAAGAGGATTTTCGAATTGGCTTCTCAGTTAGTATCACAGTATCATTTCCTTCTTTATCAGTTCCCTGGCCATTTTGGTAAAATTTAGAAAAGAGATATATAATATATACACATCCAGAGAGAGAGAAATTTAACGGACGTCGACGGCATGCAGTGAGTCATCTACCCTCCTATACATAACTTGCAAAAATCTCCCCTCCTATGCTCCAGGAGGAGAAGACCCAATCAACTAATATCAGATCCTCCGTTCCTCGAGCCTCAATCGGCCTTCTTCCAGTTGCCACCTCAAGGAGGGATGCCCCGAATGCGAAGACATCTCACGCCTTCGTTGCCCTGCCTGTCCTGGTAGGCAAGGTACCCGAGAGTCCCCACCACGTGGGTGGTCAGTGGATGATAGGTCCCGTGGTCGCACAGCCTTGCGAGCCTGAAATCTCCTAATCTCCCATTCAATTCGGCATCAAGAAGGACGTTACTTGCCTTACTGTCGCGGTGGATCACGACTTGGCCCCACCATTCATGGAGGTACAACAGCCCAGGGGCCACACCCTTTATGATTCTTAACCTTTGGGTCCAATTGAGGGTGACTTTGGGTTAAATTGAAGAGGTACTTGTTGGGGCTCCAATTCGGCATGTAATCATACACCAAAAGGAGCTCCGGCAGTACCCAAGGAGTGTGACTAGGTTGCGGTGCTGGAGCTGACTGATGTTAATGATATCCGCCACAAATTCCCGGATCTCTCGCCTGGAATTATGTGAGATCCTCTTCACAGCGATCTCAAACTTTGAAGCGGGTAGTATTCCTTTGTAGACACTCCCAAAACCAAAACAACCAGTCCCCAACAGCTCCTGGTCCAGGAATCCCCATATGGCGATATAGAGATCCTTGTATTTGAGCCGATGTGGCCCATAATGGAGCTCCCAGTCTTCCAGAACCTCTGCGTACTTCCTCTTTATTCTAATGTAATAGAACAATCCCAAGATTAACACTGAAACAGAAAATAAGCATATTAGAGGCACTCCAACTGTTAGCAGCCTAAAAGTTGGCTTCTTTCTTAATCGGGGAAGGTTAGGAAGCATAGACAGCTCAAGCCCCCGTGCCTGTCCATTCATCTGGAAACTCCACCCGAGAATGTAATTATGGGAAGTTAATTATGGACCTGTCGAGGATGAGAACCTGACAAACATGGTCTCCTTTGACGATTGCTGAGAGATCAAGCGATAGGGAGAGGAGTGGAGTGCTCGGTCTCACTGCCTTGAAGGGTGCTAAAGTTACATTAATTCTCTTCTCGGTCCCATCATAGTCCACCCAGAGTTGCTTAGCTCGGCCGCTGGCCAGAGTCAGGTTCTCAAAATTTCCAGCCTCATCATCAGGGTAGACTTGTAGGGGACTTTATTTATTTGATGACGCATGATGGATGACGTGGGGTATCACAAACTGCAACAGCCGGGCCATTGATCTTTCATTGTCATAGTTGCATCATACCTGGAGCGAGACCAGTCATTACAGTGTCTTGTATACGTAGGGATTCTTTTATTTTTATTTTATTATATTTATTTATTTTTCCGGTGGAAGTAGTAGCGGAGTCGACCCTCATCACACGGACAGGAGAAGGAACAAGAAGCTCGAGCACATCTTTTTCTCATGACAGAACTTTTCCTAAAGTTGGCCCTCACTATCAAACTTGGCTGTGCTTGACTTCCCCAAGTCTTCAATCGCCTCACATTTCCAATAATCAGATTAGTATTAGACTCTTGGTACTCTTGTATGAAAATTCTTGTTAGTGCTCTCCCATCTTTCTTTGTTCTTTTTTTCCCCCTGAAAGATCAGTATAATCTACCTATATATATATATATTAATAAACTCTCAAGCGGGCTTCTCATTCCGACACCTTATTAAAATTGAAACCGTCTTTTTTTTTATTTTGTCACGTTATCGGAATTCTAAACCCTCTCATAGTGGTGCTCTACTTTTGTTCTTGCCAAAGGTAAAAAAGAAGAGAACTCGACACGGAAATTTTCTGCTGGCCCTTCAACTGTAATATAACCTGCATGCTAATTCAGCTCGATGGGGTAGATGATGTTTGTACTCCGCTGACTGGGGCTTTCGTCTTTGCACAATAAGGCGATTTGGAAATGGCAAGTTTCTAAGCAAACAGTGATTTCGGCCCACAAATCATCTTCTCGGGACTATATATATGTGTGTAAATGGGCCAAGTCCTGATCATCCATAACCTGAGCAAATATTGAGTAAGTATTATTCATCCATTTGGATATGTAACACTCAATTTAAAATGCATGAAAGTGGAAAACTGACACTACAATGGGCCTATAGATTCCTGCTTATAAGCATTTGAATTGGTTCTTACTCATCCAAAGTAGATGAGTGATACTCATTGAATATTTAGTCTCATAACTTATTGATACTAACCCCATGCACCTTCAACCCTGTTTCTGTATGTACATGGAGGAAACGTAGTCTTGCAAGGAAACAAATTCCGAATATATTTCATGAGGAAAGTCCGGTTGTAATTTCTGGAAAATGATTCAGCTATCGTTGCTGTTGCCGCTTCCCCTCAGCCACCTCAGATGGCTACCGCTGACCCCCCCCCCCCCCCCCCCCCCCCCCCCCCCCCCAAAAAAAAAAAAAAAAGAGGGGTCACCAGCATGATTCGCCATCACCACCTCAAAATTTACAGGTTATCGCGACCTATGTTGGCATTTCTGCCCATTTAGCTGTGACTATCTGCTGTGGCTTTATGATGTTGGTAATTGCTGACATCCATTTTAACTCGAGTAGATGATTTTCACTTCACTCAAATAATACATGAAGATCTACTATTTTTCATGTAAAATTAAAAGCTTTCTCTTGGAAAAACAATTTGCCCAAACAAATGGAGCCTTCAGTATATATACTACACCCTTGACTACTTTGCTTATATATATATATATATATACACACACTAGCTTTTTTGCCTCGCACGGATTATTGTTTAGAGTGGTTTTTAGATGGTTTTTTAAAATTCACAATTGAAATTTTCATTAAGTTATATATATTCTTAAATTGAAAACATGCAAATATTAGTGCATACAATAACAAATTCAAAATAATTGGAAATTAATTATAATACGAAATATGGATGAAGAAAATAATATTACGTAGAAATCATATTACATTTTCTTAATATCAAATTTTAAAAAATTGTAATACATAACCTCCATGTATTTTGTAAAAAAAAGAAAAAGTGCAAATTATCTATTTTTAATAATTTTTAAATAGATTTATCTATTACTATTTCAAAAGTATTCCATATTTAAACATACATATTGCATATAGTAGATTTTTCTTGTAATTCCTAATTATGTCAAAAAGTTTTTTATAGATATTTATTTTAAGAAATTGTACTTTTTATAAATAAATTTTGAGATTATATATGTTAAATCAAGAATGTGCTTGTATAATAAAATTATTAAGTATTTAATAATTTATATGCATTTACTGATTCAGTCGTAATTGTATATACACTTATAATTGTTTATTTAGATATTTATCTTTATGACCATATGCTATATATAAAATTATTTTTCTAATACTATTTATTATGGGGATACAACTATATATATATATATATATGATATAAATATGATGTGGTGTATATAAAGTAATTTATGCAAGAGATTTTATCACGCTGTCGAAGTGAATTACTGTTACATGACGAAAATGTTCGTTGCAAAGTTATGGGCTTTTCTTCGTTGACTTTGAACCGGACTCGGTATAACAACAATACACCAATCTGCTAGTTGAATACTTGAAATACTCTTCATCCATTATAATACTTGCTGGTGCAAATCAGTTACACATTTTACCACATTCCACCTATTAAAATAACCAAAACCTGTAACATATATATAAGAAGAGATTCCTAAAAAGGATTGCCGGAAAAGTTCTCTAAGATTTGACTGATTCTAAACTTCAATCAACTATAACAGGAAAAATCTAGCCGGCCATTTCCTGAAGACTGATTCTCCTCTGCAGAGGGCTGAAAATGGAATAAGTGCATCTCTTTGCTTCTTCCTTGAGTCTAAAGAGAAGCTTACAAACATGCCAGGGCCGAGGAATTAGATTATTCAATAGTCATTTTCGGACATATAAGCCGAGACAATCCTAGAGAGTTACTCCTTGTCTGCAATTGCATTGACAAACCCTATATGAACAAGCACGTTAACCCGCAGCAGTACCACAAATTCGAACTGATAGATTACTCTGAAAAATCAACCAATGGCTGACTGGCAAGGTTACACGGTTCTCTTCCTAATTTGGCTAGTCTCAGCCATCTTAGTCCGGGTTGTACTAAACAGGACTTGGACCAAACCCCACCTTCCACCCAGCCCACTAGCCCTTCCAATCATTGGCCATCTCCACCTTGTTGCCCCCATACCTCACCAAGCCTTTCACAAGCTCTCAATCCAATATGGTCCCTTGTTCCACGTCTTTCTCGGATCCGTGCCCTGCGTGGTCGTGTCCACTGCCGAGATGGCCAGGGAGTTCCTCAAGACTTATGAGGAGCACTTTTCTAATCGACCTGTGATTGCCGCAGTAGACTACCTCACATACGGCTCACAGGATTTCTCTTTCGCGCCTTATGGGCCCTACTGGAAGTTCATGAAGAAGCTCTGTATGTCAGAACTTCTTGGTGGGCGAACACTTGGCCTTCTCCTTCCTGTTAGGAGCGAAGAGATTAAGCGGTTCGTCCAGTTCATGCTGAGGAAGGCCAAAGAAAGCAAGGAGGTTGATGTGGGAAGAGAGCTAATAAGGATGAGCAATAACATGGTCTCGAGGATGCTGATGGGGCAGAGGTGCTCGGATAAAGATGAACAAGCCGATGAGATGAGAAAGTTGGTCCATGAGGTAGTGGAGCTGACAGGGAAGTTTAACCTGACAGATTTTATTTGGTTCTGCAAGAACTTGGACTTGCAGGGATTCAAGAAGCGCCTCAAGGAAGTGCGAGATCGTTTTGATTCAATGATGGAGAGGATCATAGATCACAAGTTGGTGAGAAGAAAGCGGAAAGAAACGGGTGGAAGTGCTGAGGTGAAGGATTTGCTTGACATATTGCTGAACGTTGCTGAAGATGAGAACTCAGAGATGAGGTTGAGCAAAGAAAACATCAAGGCCTTCATCCTGGTAATAAGTTCTTTCTTCAACTTTTGTTGCTTAATCATTGTCCCGTTTGGATTTTCTATCACAGGGTCGTTCTATGTCGTCACAGTCTTCCTTTAGGTGAATAAATTAGTCAAATGGACTAGCCGGCCCAATACAGCTTTTTCAGCATAAATCCATTATTTTACTAGGAAAGTTCCATCACATCCTTTTCTAGAAGAAACTAAAGAAAATACATCTGTTCATAGCCGGTGATTGTGAATTCCTGATGTAAAAATCATTAGAAGACTGAACATTTTATGATGTTCTGAGTTTCACAGGACATATTTGCTGCTGGGACAGACACAGCTGCAATTACGATAGAGTGGGCACTGTCAGAGCTAATTAACCATCCGGACATTATGGAGAAAGCAAGACAAGAGATCGACATGGTAGTTGGAAAAAACCGCCTCGTGGAGGAATCAGATATCCCCAACCTTCCCTACCTCCAAGCCATAGCGAAGGAGACTCTCCGGCTCCACCCATCAGGTCCAATGATTGTGAGAGAGTCGACGGAGACTTGCGTGATAGGAGGCTATGAGATTCCTGCCGGAACAAGGCTGTTCGTGAATCTTTGGTCTTTAGGGAGAGATCCAAGTCACTGGGAGGATCCCCTCGAGTTTAGGCCAGAGAGGTTCACTAGTGGAAGTAGCCAACATTTGGAACTGAGAGGGCAGCATTTTCAGCTGATGCCATTTGGGAGCGGCAGGAGAGGGTGCCCCGGAACGTCACTGGCACTTCAGGTTGTTCAGGCAACACTTGGTTCCATGATTCAATGCTTTGAGTGGAAACTCAGTGGAGGAGAAAATGGTAGGGTTAACATGGAAGAAGCTCCAGGGCTTACCCTTCTTAGGGCTCACCCCTTGATCTGCATCCCTGTTGCTCGCCTAGACCCATTTCCATCATCCCAAATTACTTGATATTTCTGGGAATGGGATAGGATATTGGAATCGAAATATAGAAGACAACTAAATGAGGCCATGCATGTTTACTTTATCCAACTGGAAGCATCAGTAATCAAGAGAAGAAGCGCCACCCTTTCTAGTGATTTATATGATCATGCTTCTATGTTCAGAGAAAGATACTCTGTTTTGAAAGACTGAATTCGTAGAACCTGTCGGTCGTTATCTGAACAAATGACTACTTTCCGGGGCCAAAATGCTAAGGCTGTTCGTTGGAATAAAATCATCATAATTTCTCCCGAATTGGTGATTCATTCTACCAATATTACTATTATGCAGAGGGTCATGGAAATCAGGAACCTTCGCGCTCCTGTTCTGCTTCCCCTGTTTTTGGAAACCTCCGAAAGTTTGCCAATGACAGGCCTGTAACAAGGCTCATCCCTTGTGCTGAGATAGCTGGGTTCATCGGTTCTACTTCTACGTGGATTGCTTGCCACAGCGTACATGTAGTTATTTTCTTGAGATATGCTTCCTACTCCTTTATCTCCATTAGTCGTGCTGAGATTAAATCGTCATATGTTAACTCGTCACATGTCCCCTGGAGCAACCACACCTATTATTACTCGAAGTTTCAGTTAAGTTCATCGCAAAAGCTGCAAACCTGCAAATTCCGAAAATCCACCTATTTATTTGGCTGAACAAACAATATGTAGTTAGATAACGTATAAATCTTTTTTTTCCTACCGCTTAACTGGTTATCATATGATTAGCCATTCAATTTCAGCATATATGGTTGTACATGGCCCGACAGATAGGGAAGACCAAAAGTGCAACGTTGACTTCACAAGTATTAGTTCTGACTTTTGGACCGGATAATGCATGCTTCTGACTCTCATGGAACAGTGGAGGAGCATTAAAGATTAAGCAACCGGATACGGCGGCCAGGCCCAGCCAGCCTGTCCTCCCAGCGGCTGCCCCCAACGATACAGTCACTTGCAAGTTACATTGAGAGGGGCCCCGCACAAGCACCGGTTATGGAAGTAGGTTGTGTAGTCGAAACTCTGCATCTGCCCTCCTACTGGGATCCGCCCACACAACCTGTTGTAGCTCACGTTAAGCCCCCGCAGCTCAGGCAAACGGGTCATCTCATCAGGGATGCTCCCATAGATCTTGTTGTGGTTCACGTTTAAATAAGCAAGCCTCGGGTAAACCTCCAGCCTTGACATGTCAAACTGAAACTGGTTCCTTGAGAAGTCCAAGATCTGCGTGGACTTGTTCCCCCCGAAGAACATGAATATGTCCCCCTCGAGCTTGTTCCGCGACACATCCACCTGTCCAAAGTCCACGTCCTTAAATGACTCTGGGATCTTGCCGATGAGATCATTGTGAGACAGTTGCAGGTACAGGCTGTTACCTGTTAGATCAAAAATACCACCATAGGATTATGAGGCAAAGGTTAACTGTTATATGAAGTTGATTGTCTGCGCATTAATTAATTACCTTTGATGGCGGAAAGAGAGTCAGGAATCGTGCCTGTTAACTTGTTGCGGTCGAGGCTGATTGCTGCAAGGTTGCGGAGGTTTGAGAGGGAGCTCGGGATGGAGCCAGAAAGGTTGTTAAAAGAGAGTTGGAGAAAGATGAGTTTCTGAAGCTTGCTGAGGAAGGAGGGGATAGGACCGGTGAGGTTGTTCCAGGTGAGAGTGAGGTACTCGAGGTTGGTGAGCCTGGCGATGGCGGGAGGGATAGGGCCTGTGAGGTTGGGCTGCTTATGGAGGGTCAGGATACGGAGGTAGGGGAGGTCGCCAATGGCTGGGGGAATCTGGCTCGGTGGGAGGCCGCCCATGAAGAGCTCGAGGGAGACGACACGGTTGGTGGTCTCGTTGCACTTGACGATGTACCAGCTGGTGCAGCAGTCCGTGTCGGGGCTCCAGGAGGCGAACACATAGGCATTGTCGAAGTGGTTTTTGATTTCGAGGAGGGCCTTCTTGTCGTCTGGGTGACAGAGCTCTCCGGCAGAGGGTAGGACGACGGAGAGGCAGAGTAGAGCACAGAGGAAATGATGGGTCTGCATCATGGGATCAGTATGAAATGGAATATTGTGTAAACACAGTAAGCAAAGCGTTTTTCTAAAAAGAATGTATGGAAACAAGAGATAAGTTCCATTTTCATTGGTAAGACTACTCATTCTTCCTTACTTTTTTTTTAAAATAATATTAAATTCATAGGTCTCCTCTATAATAACAAAGGATTATATGAGCCGGCAGCGACTGCATTGCCCCAGCTAGATCCACTTCTAGAAATCAATAATTTGCTTCCCACATGACAAGTTGGTCAAGATAAGGGAATAGTGGCATCACAAAGTTGACCCCACATAGATACGGACCCATGGATTACCACCCATACCTTCAGACTCCAAATACCCAAATTTGTCATAGTCCCTCATGTGATACTTTACCTTCCCCATGAGTATGTAGATATCTCTATTGGATATCATTTTAACTGAATTTTATGATTTCGTCCTAACCAGCTTCGACTAATTACTCCTAAAGGGGTATGACGGAATCCGGCTAGTTGGTGATTACTAGCGACATAGGAATCTCCACTATGGAAGATCGTGCACAGATAATGGTAGTTCTTACTGAGCGCAACACATCCCTTATTTTGCTCATTGTTATTCAATACACCATAATCGATTCGAAATGGTCCCTGTTTCATGGACATGGCTTGGGACATCGAGCCATTTTACAACCATGTCTAATCTTACGAGCAGGTCACGTTGAGCGGAGCTCCACACAAGCACCGGTTATGGAAGTAGGTGGTGTAATCAAACCTCTGGAGACTCCCTCCAACTGGAATCCGACCGCAGAGCCTATTGTAGCTCACGTTGAAGTTCTGCAGGTATCGCAACCCAGTCATCGCCACTGGGATGCTCCCATAGATCTTGTTGTGGTTAATGTCGAAGGCAATCAAGTTATTGTACACCTCCAGCTTTGACATGTCGAACTCGAACTGGTTCCTCGAGAAGTCCATGATCTGGGTGGTCTTGTTTGGCCTGAAGAACATGAATATGTTCCCCTCGAGCTTGTTCCGGGACACATCCACCTGGCCGAAGTCCACGTCCTTGAATGATTCCGGAATCTTGCCTGAGAGGCCATTGTGGGACAGGATCAGGTACAGGTCATTACCTCTTAAATGACATACATCACAACAGTATTATCAGTACCTTGTTTAATTAGAAAAATTTTTCCACCGCGGCAGATGATCTGAAAGACAAAGCATATTTTGTAGATGGAAGTTGCATTGTTATATTCACTGTCGGACATTAATTAATCACCTCTGATGGCAGAGAGGGAGGAGGGGATTGTGCCGGTAAGCTTGTTCCGGTCGAGACGGATGGACCCGAGATTGCAGAGGTTGGAGAGGGAGCTCGGGATGGAACCATGAAAGTTGTTAAAGGAGAGGTGGAGGAAGATGAGCTTCTCAAGCTTGCCTAGGAAGGAGGGTACAGGACCTGTGAGGTTGTTCCATGTAAGTGTGAGGTATTCGAGGTTCGTGAGCCTGGCGATGGAGGGAGGGATGGGGCCCGTGAGGTTGGGCTGCTTGTGGAGGATCAAGATTCAGAGGTAAGGGAGGTCGCCAAAGGCAGCGGGAATCTGGCTTGGCGGGAGGCTGCCATTGGAGAGCTCGAAGGAGACAACCCGGTGGGTGGTCTCGTTGCACTGGATGATGCCGTTCCAGCTGACGCAGCAGTCAGTATCGGGTCTCCAGGAGTTGAAGAAGTAGGCATTGTCGAAGTGGCTCTTGATTTGGAGGAGGGCCCTCTTGTCATCCGGGTGGCAGAGCTCTCCGGCAGAGAGTAGGACGACGGAGAGGAAGAGTAAAGAAGAGAGGAGATGGCGGGTCTGCCTCATGGTTCAATAATGAGAGAGGAATTTTTATGGTAGGAAAAGAAATATGGGTGTTCCTTCAGT
The DNA here is from genome assembly GCF_007655135.1 of Punica granatum. Taxonomy (NCBI): domain Eukaryota; kingdom Viridiplantae; phylum Streptophyta; class Magnoliopsida; order Myrtales; family Lythraceae; genus Punica; species Punica granatum. Next base: position 2,022,618 of record NC_045131.1, read on the forward strand.
TCACGACTTCATCTATATACAATATACATAAAAGCTGAGGTGAAATTTAGGAACGTGCGTCGTAGGACAAAACAAACCTCTCATTACGTGACCTTTCGAGTTTTGACGAATAAGGATGTATTGTAAGCGTTTTATTATTATGTTGAGACCTTGCTTTTTTTTTTTCGGTTACAAGGGATGCACATGGATCTAGTACATTAAAATAGAAATCTTAAATATCTAATAAAAGAGAATAGATAGTGCCACTGGAGTATCGAACCTCAGACTTTTTTGTCACCATATGAGAGGTGCACCACTGTGCGATTCCCTCTTTTGATAGACGTTGCTTATTAAAGGTGGAAAGATATGCGCTCATTGAAAGTTATAAGCCACATACATGTATTGTATGGCATCGCTAAGTAATCAAGAGGTTTGAAATTCGATTATCGTGATAGGATTACCCATACCCTTTCTTAGCAATTAATATTTCTATTTTATTATATTAAACACATGAGTCTTTCTTCATGTAATCGAAAGGGAAAAAAACATCACTTGAATAACGACCTAATTTTCATTAGCTATTGCAAGTGCTTTCCAAAGAAAGATAGAAATCATTGGAATAAAAATAAAAAGGAAAAACATATTGCTTTGTGTCAATTTTATCGCAACATTTTAAAATTATACTATATAAAAAAATCACACATTGAACTTATTGCAGTTTATATAATAAACGATTGATTAAAAATTGTTAGAAAAAGAAATAAGCTCATACCTATCAAATGAAATGCAAACCTTAATTTGTTTTCTTCTCAAATGAGGGAGAAGTATAAAGAGAGAGACTGGCAAGCCCATGAGTGAAGAAGGGAAGAAAGAGCAAAATGTTGAATTGAAGTGAAATTTAGGGCTGCAGTGTGCGGGAGATATGTGAAGAAATGAGAATGGGATTTGGGTATTGATGATGAGGGAGTCGGGCGGATAAAAGGCCACCGGACATGTCGGAATATGGGTAATTCTACATGTGGCAAGAGTCTAGGCCCATTATTTATCCATATGTGCGCTACATCATTCTTTAGGTTAATTTTTACTAAAAATTTGACGTCATGCATACCATAATTGATATTACATCCTAAACGATGTGTTATATTGTATAATTTTAAAATGTTGTGATAAAATTGACACAAAAATAAAATGTTGTGCTATGATTGATACTACACCTTAAATGATGTACTATATAGTGTAATTTTTAAAATCATAATAAAATTAACACAAAAGTAAAATGTTATATTTTTTCCAAATAAAAATAACTACTTTGACGGAAAGAAGAAATGGAAGTCATGATGACGAAATGGTTCTCTTGAACAGGATTTTGGGCGTGTTGTGATTGAATGACGTAAAATTACTTGTGATTATAAATGGCATGAATTTAGATGTTCACTCTATAATGGTGCAATAACAATACACAAGAATCTTTCTCTGAAATATAAAACCATATTTAAGATATTATTTTTAAAATTATAACCTTTATTGTTTTTATTGATCTGATTGATTTGCTAACTCAATAGGTCTAATTTGCACATAAACGTGGGCCTTTTATCTAGTATATATTTAAGCACCAACGGAAGACAATTTTTTCAATGTTGGATTCGAGTAGCTATGTTTGACTGTGGAGTGGAAAATATTCCACTTAACTTTACTTTTTTTTTTTTAATTTAACAATACAATCATTACTTTTTTATTTTATTCTTCAATATAAAAATAAATTCTCCCACGTACTTTTTTTAACTATCATTCGATTCAAATTTTTAAAATTAAATTCTTTCAACTATTCATTATTTTTTCAATAATTAACAACACAATCATTACTTTTTATCTTCTTCCTCAATTTAATCATAAATTCTCACACCCATTTTTTCTAATTATTATAATGCCACTCAAATAGTTGGAGAGGAGTTATGTACATTGGAGTGGAGAGGATGCCATACAAAAACATGTGATTAAAAAGAAGGTGTAGTGCAATAACACACGTTTTCGCATGTTAATTTAGAGGTTGTAAGTTCAATATCTAGTGGGACTACCCGTACTCCTTTATTCGTTATTTAGGAATTTTCTTTCATTATTTTAAGCATTTAGCCTCCTTTAAAAAAAAAAAAGTGGGTCGCCCCGTGACCACAGTGCCACAGTTCGACGATCCACTGCTAGAAATCAACAAGCTTAGCTGTTACCTATATGTCGAGGGACCAAGATAAGATTTTAGAGTGGCGTGACAAAGTTGACCAACGGTATATGACTAGTGGATCATTGGGGCATAAGATTATGCACATTGGATGAATGCTTCTTTGTGTGTTCTCCACGAAAAGAATTGAATTTTACTTTTGGTACATGGGAGATTCATAAACTGGGAATTTATATGGAACTTCTAAGATGAAGATCGTACTCGAATCAGAAGAATAATTACACAAACAATTATACACGGTTCAGACATACAGCACGGTATTGCCCGTACATTCAAAATGGTAGCTAGCAGGGTCCGTTTTCTTATTATAGAGTAATAATATAGTAGAACACTAAATAAAGAACTTTTAAACTTTTTTCCGTATTAATTCATGCTGAGAAAGTTTTATCTCTTAATGGGCCGACTCAATTCGACTAAATGAATCAAAGGCTCAATGGGCTTTCGGATATCAGAATGCACACAAAAAAAAAAAAACTTTTAAACTCTCTTCCAGTAATCTTATTATTATCTTCTTCTCTTTTTTTTCCTTTAGTCTAAAGCAACCAGAAGTATAATGATTCCTCACTAATCTAGATTTGAATCAAGTCAGACCACCAAAAGGGTAAAGCAATCATGGATTTCTTTAATCACAATACCTAAATCCAAGACTTACTTAAGTGGAAAAGGTACTGAATCACCTATACCAATCCATATTGGAATAGTCTTTCTTTTTTCCACTCGAAAAAACCATTGCACGAGAGACAGATCCGAATTTTAGCTTGGTCGATTTGGGTCAAGTTTATAGTCCGGAGCCGAGATCACATATTGGCCGGTGTGCCCCAATATGAAGATTGTATGCAAATCTAAGAAATTAGATTGGCGGAACACCGTTCCATTTCCCTACCTAAAGTTTTTTTCGGTGAGTTTTTTCCTACCCAAAGTTGAATAGTTGATCAAATGATTGAGTAACGGTGCGTTTGTTTCAATTTAATCAAAATAAGTGCTCAAATGTTAGTTATAAGGAAAGACGAATTGGAGAAAGAGGAAAAGATGAAAAGTGGGGTTATATACTACTTATTCATTAAGTTAAAAACTACTTAATGAGTTAAATAAAAATATTTAACATAATGAAATAAATTTTTTTTTTCACTTATTAGTGTCATTTCTTCTTCACAAAACATATCCTCATCTTTATCACTTATCCTCCATTTCTATACATTTCATTCTTTAACCAATTAAATATTTAATTTTTAAACACTGAATTTATCAAACGCCATCTAAAACTATTCAAGAAGAATGTTAGTAGAGGTAATCGGTTTCGGGTGCCTTGTATTTTTCACGATATTCAGACCCTACCATATAAGGTACAGGTTCCAAGATTTTAGAACTAGACCTTACCATGTTGAATCTTGGAACCGGAACCTATATTATACCACAGGTTCCAAGTATCATGTTAGAACCTGTAAATTTTTTTGTCTTGCTAAATAAAATAAAAAATATCACATACATAATCAGTAATCACGCCAAATAAAATATTAGCAAAGATTTAGATTAATCCACAATCAAAATATATATATATATATATGTTTCATCAATCCATCGACAAAATTAAATATTCATAATACGATCTCACATAGTAAAGTGTTTATGTTCTGATTCATTAGAGGAGACGGTAACTTTACTCTTTTCTCTTTTTTTATTATTATAAATAATCGGTTCTGAGTATTCTATAGGCAGGAATTGGAATCGGAATCGATTTTCACCGGTTTCTGATTTTAATATCCGAAACCTACCATATTTTTAATACGAGCTACCCGGATCCTACCCTAACGGATAGGTTCCGACCGATTCCGGGTATACCCGATACCCTTGCACACTCCTAACAATTAGCGTAGTAAACAAAAAAAAGTACGCATATCGAATCATGAAGTAATATATTGAGTCAAACACAGTGGATCCCCGCTTTATTACTTCAATCAATCAATCGGATAATTAATTCATACCGCGTTCAATTCAAAATAAGTCCCTATACCCTGTATCTTGGACGCGGTATCGGGAAGGGGGAAAACCATAGAAAATAAAATTTGCAGATTCGAGACTCCAACGGGGTTAATGGAGCCGCATCTGGCAAGCCTTGAGCTCCATGGAGCCCAACCCAACCGGGCCATTATGATCGTGGCTAGTTTACGAGCAGGTCACATTGAGCGGAGCTCCACAGAGGCACCGGTTATGGAAGTAGGTGGTATAGTCAAAACTCTGGAGCCTCCCTCCTACCGGAATCTGACCGCAGAGCCTGTTGTAGCTCACGTTGAAGATCTGCAGGTATTGCAATTCAGTCATTGCCTTTGGGAAGCTCCCGTAGATCTTGTTGTGGTTTAGGTCCAGGGAGATCAATTCATTATACACCTCAAGCTTCGTCATGTCGAACTCGAACTGGTTCCGGGAGAAGTCCATGATCTGCGTGGTCTTGTTTGGCCCGAAGAACATGGATATGTCCCCTTTAAGCTTGTTACGGGACACATCCACCTGCCCGAAGTCCGTGTCCTTGAATGAAGCTGGGATCTCGCCGGTGAGGCCATTGTGAGACAGGATAAGGTACAGGCCATTACCTGTTAAAACGGCAAATATATCATCACATAGGACGATTAATAAGTACCGCATAGAAAAAATTTCAGACGGAGGCATAGTGTTAAATTCAATATGTGACGTCAATAACCTTTGATGGCGGAGAGGGAGGCAGGAATTGTGCCAGTGAGCTTATTTCTGTCGAGGCGGAGGGATGAAAGGGGGCGGAGGGTGGAGAGGGAGCTCGGGATTGAACCAGACAAGTTGTTGAAGGAGAGATGGAGATAGACGAGGTTCTGAAGCTTGCTGAGGAAGGAGGGGACGGGACCAGTGAGGTTGTTCCAGGTGAGGTCGAGGTACTTAAGGTTCTTGAGCTTGGTGATGGCATAGGGGATGGGCCCGGTGAGGTTGGCCTGCTTGTGGAGTCTCAGTGTCTCGAGATAAGGGAGGTTGCCGATGGCGGCGGGGATTTGTCCCGGAAGGTCCCCGACGACCACCGTGACGGAGGTGATCCGGTGGGTGGTCTCATCACACTCCACGTTGTTCCACTCGACGCAGCAGTCGGTGTCGGGCTTCCACGAGATCAGGACGTAAGGGTCATTGAAGGCCTCCTTGATCGCCAACAGGACCTTCTTGTCGCTCGGGTTGCAGAGCTCGGATGCGGTCGGGAAGAGGAGGTAATAGGAGAAGAGGAGAGCGGAGAGGAGATGAAGCGTGGTTGACATTGTCGCAAAGGTCGATCAGTACTGAGCGGATTCAGTGGCGATTGGGGAGATGTGTTAGTGAAGTATGTATGCCAAGGAAGATCGCACTGTTTATAGGGGAAGAGGCGGAGGAGAGAATACTGCTGGGTGTGATTGAATTGAATTGAATTGTTTAAAGGCGGGATGTGTGATCTCTGGTGGCTTGGAGAATAACACATGACATTTAGTCGTCACAGATAGGCTGGCGTTGAAATAATTGAATTGAAGGGCTTCATCACCTTTTTTTGATCTTCTTATGGTATATTCCTGGGGGAAGTACGTAGCATGCAATTAATTAATCGGGATTATGTAGAAATTAATCATGTTTAGAGCATTATTATTCAGAAGATGCCGGTATATATAGAGAGGTCTGTGGATGGCAGAAGGCTGGAGACCATCTGGTTGAAGCTCTATCAATCAAACTACATATACGTACACCAGCTGGAATGGAAGGAGCGGAACCCCATTTCCAGGATCCAGAAAAATGAGATGATAAATATTGGTTCTTGAGCACCGCTCATTCGAAATGGATTTTACGTTCGCACCTGCTTCTTGTTAATATGTCCTTTCAATAAAAAGCAAAGTAAATAGAATTTTCCGACAAAGAAGATTAAACAAGCACTCTCTGCCGGGCATGATTATTTTTTGGGATTATCCACTTTGGCGGGGGTCCACCAAATTGTATTCTCGATCATTATTGCAGACAGTGCTGACGTATTATGCCAAAAATAATTATCACGAGTTCGGCCTCGAGAAGTGGGCCCATGAACTGGAACTGGCTCCCTCTCTTTAAGCCTATCCTAATCCCATCCATGTTATGGTGGATCAGTTCATAGTCAGATTTTCTTAACAGTCTAAGGAGTTGATATTCTAAATATCCAATTCAATAAATAAACTAAGTATTAGATTTTGGCAGGAAAATTGTTTGTTTTAAAATCATGGATATTTTCTGAGGAGCCATTTGTTGGAAGAAAAAAGGCATCTAACAAGGTGGTCCGTATTTAATGGGGTTAACATGTTAGATTAGACGGTCGTGGCATTTTTAAAATCTCGCAGGTGGGTAATCCCATTAGGCTTGTTGCAATATTCGGGCCGACCTAGGAAAGATTGATCTCTGGGTGGGGACGGAGCTATGGATCTGACAGGTGGATTTGTTGAAGGATAAGCTCACATGTTTTTCATTCATGCTGACGGAGGGCTGCTTTTTATTTCTTGGCGATTGAAGAATGACTTATGACGATCGTTTGAACAGATACAGAGAATTGCAGGCAATAGTTTATATTTTTACCCGCTTAAAATGATATGCCTCAGTTATATATGCTGTTGCTGTCTGACGCGGCACAGAGACTTAATTCAGAACTGGTTGAACTGTGCCGGTTCACTTGCAGGTTACATTGAGGGGAGCACCGCACAAGCACCGGTTGTGGAAGTAAGCAGAGTAATCGAACCGAGTCTGTAGCGTCCCCCCTTGAGGAATCTGCCCGCAGAGCCTATTATAGCTCACATTGAAGGACTGCAACTCCAACTCAGTCATCACCGTTGGTATGCTCCCGTGAATCTTGTTATGGTTGATGTCAAAAAATGCCAAGCTCTTATGTATCTGAAGCTTCGACATGTCAAACTCGAACATGTTCCTCGAGAAATCCATGCTTTCTGTGGTCTTTTTGTACCCAAACAGCATGTATATGTCACCTTGGAGGTTGTTCCGAGAGAGGTCGATGTTCCTGAAGTCGATCTCCCCAAAAGAGGCAGGGACCTCACCAGAGAGCTGGTTATGGGACAGGATCAGGTAGAGGCTGTTGCCTTTCAGGTTCGCCAATGAGGCTGGGATTGTCCCAGTGAGCTTGTTCCTGCTCAGGTTAATGTAGCCAAGTTTTGGGATCTGTGAGAGCGAGCTCGGAATAGGACCCGTGAGGTTGTTGTAGGATAAGTTCAGATAAGTGAGGTTCTTGAGCTGGCCTGCCAAGTTCCAAGAGAAACAGAACACGGTGAGAAATAATTAAAAAAAGAAAAATTGCACCAAATTTGTACTCTAATTAATAACATTCTAACATTCATTTCCATTATGCCCTATACGTCTAGCACGAACCAAATTACAATGTTAACAGTCTACTTTAGCGTAGTAATCCATGAAAGCGACGATGTATTGTATGAATATGAATTACCAAGGTAACCGGGGATAGTGCCAGTGAGATTGACCCAGCTGATATCCAAAAAATTTAGGTACTTGAGCTTGGTGATGGAGTAAGGGATGGGGCCGGAGAGATTGGTCACTTTGTGGAAGATTATGGTCTGGAGGTAAGGGAAGTCACCAATGGCCTCAGGGATTCGACCAGGGAGGTCTATTTGGAGGAAGGCAAGGGCAGTGACACGGTTGGTGGTGTCATCACATGTCACGCCGTGCCACGAGCAGCAATCCAGGTCAAGAGTCCACAAGTCATGGCCGTTGCTCAGGGCCTTATTTATCTTGAGAAGGACTCTCTTGTCCTCCATGTGGCACTTGTCATCTTTCGAAAGCGAAGGACAGACAAGGAGGAGGGACAGGAGGACGAGGAGGAGGTGGTGGGTGATGGCAGAAGTCGGCATTATCGTTGTTGGCAATTGTATTCAATGATTTTAGGGGTGAGAAAGGATGTACATGGCTCTACTTATAGGGCAGGAAAGTGCCCAAGTTGCACTGCAAAGGCAAATTGTCTACTTTATTCTATTCAAAATGGCTTGGAGGAAACTTCTTGGGAGTGGTATCCTGGTTTTTCTATTCTCAGTTGGGGCAAAAGGAAACTTCTGTCCTGCATGATGTGGTGTACATATCTTGAATGGTCAGGCTGCCGTTGAAATTGACTTGGATATTCAATTTTGCTCCAAGAGAGGATCGTGGTTACAGTAGGCAATAGGGGAGGAACATAGAGCAAAGAGATGGAATACCTCGAACCTTAGAGATCTAGATGAGAGGCAGAGTGCTTCGTGTCGACCCCAGTTTCATGGGTGTGATCAGTATAATTCTTTAAGTGTAAACATACTTATCAAGCATTTTGCTCTGCTCAGCTGGGGTTTTAGAGGCACTGATGAGAAATGAAGCGAAGCTATTTCGAGATCCTGGGCAGACAAGGCATTTATCCTCTAGGCTAAATCGCTTTGTCCAATATAATCGGACAATCATTCCCGATGTAAATATCAACCGCATGCAGAATCTTGTTGACCATGCCGATACTTAACTTTTTCTTGTTGATAATACTTTAATCTTAAATTGCTCCGTTTAATTTGTCATGTTTCTCTTGATGTTAATTAAAAGGCGACATCGTAACTAAATAGAAAAGTAAGAGAAATGAAGCAAGCACATAGCGAACGCTTGAACACTTTTTTTTTTCGGTTACAAAGGAGGTTCATGGGCGTAGTAGAAGGAAATGGAAAGGAAAACTAAATAAAGGGGTACTCGCATAACGAGAATCGAACCCAGCACCTCTTGTTACCAGACGAGGTGTGTGTGCTCAACTCTTGAACACATTTAACAGAAGCCATAGCCCAACTCATACATTAATACTATCAAGAAGGAAAACCAGAAATTTGATTCAGTTTCATTAAAAGAAAAGGAAATACTAGGATAGGCGGGTCTAGTGCGTCGAACTTCATGAACTGTATTCCTGAGCAATCAGATGACCGATATAATTAGACTGGGGTAATTTACTTGCAGGCAACATCGAGAGGAGACCCACACAAGCACCGGTTATGGAAGTAAGCAGAGTAATCAAATCGAGTCTGCAATCTTCCACCTTGAGGAATCTTACCACACAGCCTATTGTAGCTCACATTGAATGACTGCAGTGCCAATTTAGTCATCACCTCTGGAATACTCCCAAAAACCCTGTTATGGTTGATGTCCAGATATACTAAGCTCTGGTGCACATGAAGCTTTGACATGTTGAACTCGAACATGTTCCTCGAGAAATCCATCATATACGTGGTCTTCTTGTACCCGAACAGCATGGATATGTCTCCTTGGAGCTTGTTCCGGGACAGGTCGATCTTCCCAAAGTCAATATCCTGAAATGAGGCTGGGATCTCTCCAGAGAGCTGGTTGTGGGACAGGATCAAATAGAGTTCGCTGCCCTTAAGGTTGACCAGCGAGGGTGGGATAGTCCCCGTAAGCTTGTTCTGGTCCAGGCCAATGTAGCCGAGCTTTGGGATCTGCCCGAGTGAGCTGGGGATTGGGCCAGTGAGGTTGTTATAGGACAAGTTCAGGTAAGTAAGGTTTTTGAGCTGGCCTGCATTACCAGATGAGAAACAGAAATAATCCAGATGAGTGCTGGATGGAGTGCTTAAGATAAATTAGTAGTAGAATCAAAATGACTGCCAGATAAATTATACGTAGAATCAACCCGTCACAGGCAGGTAAATAAGTGAGGCTTTCGATGTATATAATCTTAAATTATTGTTTACCGAGGAATTCCGGGATGGTGCCTGTGAGGTTGGCATAGCTGATTCTCAGGAAATCGAGGTACTTGACCTTGGTGATGGAGTAAGGGATGGGGCCAGAGAATTTGGTAACTTTGTGGAAGGATATGCTCTTGAGGTAAGGGAGGTCAGCGATGGCATCAGGAATTTGACCTGGGAGGTCCCCGTCAGAAATGAATATCTCGATGATACGGTTGGTGACATCATCGCACTTCACGCAGTACCAAGTGCAGCAGTCTATGTTGGGCTGCCACGAGGCCAGTAGGTAGGGGTTATTAAAGGCTTTCTTGATCTTCAGCAGAGCCTTCTTGTCGTCCGAGTGGCACTTCTCCTCTGAGAGCAAAGGCCGGAGGACGAGAAGAAGGGACAGGATGACAATGCCAAGGCGGAGGTCGGTGGCCACAGATCCCACAGTCAACATCTTTGGAGATATGAGGAATGGAGAGGCACAAATTGATAGGGAGGGGAAGGATTACTTTATAAGCCGGGGAGTCCCCACTGCCCATCTTCAATGCAAAGACAAATTGGAGTCCCCACTGCCCATCTTCAATGCGAAGACAAATTGCCCACTTTTTTCAAAGTGGCTATGTATAGATTTGGAGGGAAAACGTGAAGCCCCTTTTCGGCATAGTAGTAATAGTATTCATGTAAAAAAATGGATATGGGAGCCATTGGATTCCATTTTGGCTATCTGCAGGACGATCATCTTTTATGGTTCCCAATGTATAAATACCATAATGACAAGTGGCCGGAGGTCGATTTTTGTACCGATGAAGTGGTCATCACTATAATATGGATGTCACGCTTCCATTGAGTTGGAGTATATATGGACAATTGTAGTTTCGGGCTCCTCTGTTAGTAAGACAATGGTAAAACGAATTCTTTTGCAGGCTGATGTTTGATTTATTAACTGCAAATAGTAGGGGAAAAAAATGAAGTGAATGGACAGAGATCCGACCGATAAAAATTCAGATGATGAGAAGGAGAAGGAAACATCATGGATTCAACACATTTAACACAACTTAACGACATATTCATTGTACAGCATCACCAATTGAAGAGGGAACCCTACTCCGGTTAGTGATCTTCCAGAAATTTAAACTTTGACTTGGAGTTATAAGAAAAAAATTTACTATTAGGAGGATTTCGACTGTCTTGAACTTCATTTGCTAACAGATCTTCTGTTGGTCTTGGTCAGTCCGTTGGTTTATTTGCAGGTGTTGTTGAGAGGAGGACAGCACAAACACCGGTTATGGAAGTAACTAGAGTAGTCGAATTGAGTCTGCAGCTGTTCCCCTTGAGGAATCTTACCACACAGCCTATTGTAACTCACATTCAGACACTGCAACTCCAACTGAGTCATCACCTCTGGAATGCTCCCATAAATCTTGTAATGGTTAATGTCCAAGTATGTTAAGCCCTGATCTATTTGAAGATTCGAGATATTGAACTCGAACATGTTCCTCGAGAAATTCATTATTTGTACTGTCTTGTTGTATCCGAAAAAATTTGGATAAGTTGAATGAATAAAATTTCGAGAGAATATTTTCTCTATTTTTCCAAATTCGGCATTGATTGAATCAACGAATTTGATGTCTATTCCCTGGTATTCGTAGAATCAACAGGTTATAGAAGATTGTTTTCTAGCATTCGTACACGAATTAACAGATTATAATCATTCTTTTAGTTTCGCTGCGTCACAAGTCAACCTTCCCGAAGTCGAGCTCCCTGAATGAGGCCGGGATCTCGCCGGAGAGCTGGTTGTGGGACAGGATTAGGTTGAGGCTATTGCCTTTGAGGTTCACAAGCGAGGCGGGGATTGTCCCGGTAAGCTTGTTCCTGTCCAGGGCGATGTAGCCTAGATTCGGGATCTGAGAGAGGGAGCTTGGGATCGGGCCAGTGAGGATGTTGAAGGATAAAATCAGGTAAACAAGGTTCTTGAGTTGGCCTACCAAGTACATGTCACTTTCAATAGTCTTGGTTAAACTACTGTACTAATGAGGCTGGAAAGTCCACCAAGATTTATGCATATATTCTATGAATCTTAATTACTTAACATGCCGAGGAAATCAGGGATTGTCCCGGTGAGGTTGGACCAGCTGATGGTGAGGTCCTTGAGGTACTTCAGCTTGGTGATGGATTATGGGATGGGACCGGAGAAATTAGTGAGCTTGTGGAACAATATGATCTCGAGGTAAGGGAGGTCTCCGATGGCGTCAGGGATTCGGCCAGGGAGGTCGCCCTTGAAGATGGTGAGCTGGGTGATGCGGTGGGTGGTGAGGTCGCATTTCACACAGTACCCGGTGCAACAGTCCAATTCGGGATGCCACGGGGACAGCATGTAGGGGTCATTTTAGGCCTTCTTTATCTTCAGGAAGGCCCTCTTGTCCTCTTGGTGGCACTTCTTCTCCTTTGACAGCGAAGGTTGGAGCAGGAGGAGGAAGGAGGAACTGGGACTGGGTGGTGGTGGAAGTCAACATTATTGTCAAGTTAGCGGCTATTGAAGGTGATGAGTGATAGGAGGCAATGATGCCGATTTACGTGTATATCTGGTGGAGGGTAAGTGTAAGTGCCCACTGGAATGCAGAAACAAATTGTCTTAAGTCATGACTTTGAACTGAGAACACAGGAAACTTACGCTCTGCATGATAACAGCAAAAGAGAGAGAGCTGTTGAATTTGATCCGATTTGGATAAATGTTAGGTCCATCCAGGGAGGACATGGGAATGGAGAGAGTGGGGCTCCTAACTTAAAAAAAGGAGGAGTTCCGGAAAAGCTACGGCCACATCACATGCTTTCCCCCACTTGCAATGCAGAGGACAGGACCCCAAATAACAAAAGGAGTTTTTGTTTTCCAAGTCTCAGAAAAATCCCCAAAAGATCTGCTCTTTGCTCAAATTAGCAGTAAATGCCAAACACAATTTAATGAAAGTTTGAGAGAGAGAGTTTGATGGAATGATTTTCACATTTAATCACTATGAGTGCTGTATATCAGTATATATACAAGTAATTAGAGGATAAGAGAGAATGATATTATACTAACTGACTATCCTATTTACATGGTCTGAGGATTTCTCTAGTACAACAACTGAATCAGTTGAAGGAGAAATATCCGAACTGATTCCGTTAATACTCCCCCGCAAACTGGGCGTCGGTAAGAACCAAAGCCCGAGTTTGGACCGAAACGACTGAAAAGAGTCTCGAGACAGTGACTTCGTGAAGATGTCAGCAAGCTGCAATGAAGAGGGAACATAACGGGTAACGATGTTGCCTAAGGACTTCTCCCGAATGAAATGATAGTCGATTTCAACATGCTTAGTCGAGCATGGAAAACTGGATTGGCAGTTAGGTGCAAAGCAGAGATATTGTCTGAAAAGAGCAAAGACGGCTGAGATTGTGAAATGCCAATATCTCGAAGAATGAAGGAAACCCAAGTGAGCTCAGCTGCGGCAAAAGCGAGAGCGCGATATTCAGCTTCAGCGGTCGAGCGAGCTACAGTAGGTTGTTTCTTAGCACTCCATGAAATACAGTTAGCTCCAAGGAACATACAATAACCCGTTGTTGAGCGACGGGTAAGTTTACAGCCTGCCCAATCCGCGTCAACAAACGCAAAAAGGTCCAAAGAATTATTGGAATGAAACTGAAGTCCAACATCGAGAGTGCCCTTGATGAATCTCAACATTCTCTTAACTTGCTGAAAATTTGCCAAAGTGGGAGCATGCATGTGCTGGCAGACGGAATTAACAGCAAAGGAAAGATCGGAAAGTGAGATATTTCCATTGAGCTTATACGGACCTGGGCCCATTTTCACTTAAAAGCTCAAGCTGATAAATGGTGGTACCCAATCCATATATTAATCCATAGATTTTCCTTTTCTTTTTCGATGTGGAATTTATCCCATTTTACTCCTCAACACCTGCCCTCACATACAACGTGTGGTCTATATTTTTGCTTACACATTGTCATGTTCCCTTAAACACCTGCCCTCGACAATAGCCCGGCGTGGTGTGGGTGCGCACACGCGCGTAGGCACGTATACTCGTAACTTAGGCTTTGATACCATCTTAAATTTCCATTGGGCTTATACGGACCTGAGCTCATTTCCACTTATAAGCTCAAGCTAATAAGTGGTGGTACCCAAGCTATATATTAACCCATGGATTTTCCTTTTCTTTTCCGATGTGAGATTAATCCCAGTTTACTCCTCAACAAATTTATCATTGATTCCATTATCTGTAACCCCATTAAGAGGAGGATCTAGAAAGGTGACAATCAATTACCTGCTCTAGTGAGGGGGAGGGAGCTGCTTTGCCAGTAGTGCACTCATAGTATCTCGTCCATTCCCTGTGTAAGTACAAGGAAAATCATTGGGCATGCCGGTATTGTGATTTCTGTTTATTGGTAATGATCCAATATTTAAATTTTAAACTGCTCTACCTGATTATGTCAAGTTGATCAGGCAGTTTTTCGCGGTGATTGCGATGCAGATTGAAGTCTGTCTTTGACCTTGAATAATCTTTACCAACACAGACAGCCATATAGTTGCTGACACAGAAGATGATGTTATGGTTTATGCTCAGATATACAAGCTCTGGCGCATTTGATCATTAAAAAAAAAAGGAAAAAAAGAAAAGAAAGAAGAAGCTTCGATATGTTGAAACATGCTGAACTAGGACAGCTTTTTCCCAAGTTTATTGAAAAGCGTCCATCTCTAACAGATGCTCTGTTTTTGCCTGCTTGTAATGCGCGGAGTTCTAACGTTAATGATATGGAATTGGGCAATTGGCAACGGGAGGGAATTGAATACGAAGAAAAAAATATAATTAAGTAATAGTAATTATATATTCCGAGTATGAACTTTTGTTCATTTTATTTATTAAATATTGCAACAGGTTTGACAATATAAAGCACTTCTTAGGATCCTACACCGCTTTCATTTATTGACCAACTACTAATGGCATCCAGAAAGTGCAGACTCTTCTATAATTCATTGATCAATGAGCATCACTTGCAGCTGTCGAGCGGAGCTCCACACAAGCACTTGTTATCGGCATAGGAAGAGGCATCGAAGCTCTGAAGCTTGCCACCCACCGGGATTTGTCCACACAGCTGGTTGGAACTCAGATTCAATGCGTTCAAATTAGTGAGCTGCGTTAACTGTGACGGAATGCTTCCAGTGAGTTTGTTACTGTTCAAATATAGGAGCGTGAGCTCGTTGAGCTGGCCTAGGGCACTTGGGATCGAGCCGGTGAGGTTCAGGTAGTTCAGCCTCAGGAATGTGAGCCTCTTCAGCTTGCCTAAGGCCGACGGGATCGGGCCAGTGACATTGGATAAGTTGTTGAGATCCACCATCTCGAGGTAGGGTAGATTTCCAATAGCGGCAGGGATCTGGCCTGAGAGCTCGCCATCGAAGATAGTGAGCTGGTAGATGCGGTGGGTGGTGGAGTTGCATTTGACGTTGTACCAGCTACAGCAGTCAGTGTCGTTCTTCCACGAGGCCAGGATGTAGGGGTTGCCAAAAGCCGCCTTGATTTCTAGGAGGACTTTCTTGTCACTCGGGTTGCATTTCTCAGAGGAGGAAGGTGAGATCAAGAGTGCCGAAAATAAGAAGGTGAAGATGAAGGATGAGAGGAGAGAGTGATCCATATTTTTTTTTTCCAACGGCAGATGATTGATTAAGGATCTTAGTTATCAAGTGATTGAATGATTTGGCACTATGCGACAACCATGTATGCTTGTATTTATATAGGTCTGAAAATGCATATAATGGGTTTTAAATTGAAGCTTTTAATAAGAAAACTCAAGAAGGAAAAAAGCCAAATGAAACTATGAATTTGACCGGGCAAATTCAAAATTCAAATCATGTTAAATTTTGCTAGTTTGACTTGAATGGCTACCCAATTAATTAATTAGCAACATCGCAGCTTCGGTTCATAAAAAATGTATGGTCGGTCAGTCCTCCATCTCGGCTGCTCTAAAATCTTCTTTAAATCATACTACAATTTTGATATAAATAATTATTGAGGAATAAATAATTAAATCACATAGTATCCAACAATGTTAACATTCTAGATTAATACAAGTGTGGCATCTCAGAATCTCATAATAACTATTATTTAGAAAGATCCATGTATTGTTTTATCATGTTTTACCCAATCACATCATAAAAATAATGATGTAAAGCCTTTTACAATCGGCTAATTTACATGGAGGCTTGTGACCCATAAGTGATATCCAGAGATAAGAACATGCCTGTATCGACTAGGAATGTGACAGAAGATAGCAATCTTATCCATGAAAGGCCTATCCTCCTCTTCACTTTGTTGCTATTTTAAGCACACATGGAAGATTGGTGGAAACCTTCAAAAGGCCTTGTCAAGGAATATCGGGGTCTCGTTCATTCATTGATCCTAGTCTCGTTCATTCATTGATCCTAGTCTTATCTTTTTTTTTTTTTTTGCTAACCCGGGGTGTCCGGGCTTCGCCCGACTAATCCCCGGAACTCCATGAACCCCCGGCGACGCACGGAGCAGGTAATCACGCCAAAGGCGCTCTGGTGGCCCCAAGGGAATTCGAACCCGGGTCTCGGAGCAAACTTGGATGCTCATTAACTATTAGGTCAAATTCCTTGGGTTGATCCTAGTCTTTATCATGTAAGCCGTATTTAAAGCTAAAGCAAGTGGGACAAATCTCCAGATCGGGTGTTGCAGAAAGCAACTAGGAATGAATTCAGGATGGCGACGTGTCAAATTAAATTAGTCGGACTTTCTTCCATCTGACTCTCCAATGGCCCTTCACCAAGTAGAGCTTCCCCAGTTGGATGCAGTGGGAATATGCATCAATTTGATACTGGACGCAAATCGTAATCAAATGTGGCAATTTGATTGTCCCTGGTCCATATTTGCAGCCATTAATAAATGATCATGATTTTACATTTACACGCTTGCATGCCCACGTGTAAGATTTCTGACTTTTTCTTGGCCTTTTCCATAAAATGATTGAACCCCAGCCTACCCCCACGAAATAATGGAAAGAGGAATCTCTTAAACGACTAAACAGGAATCTCTGACTATGGAAAGAGGAGAGGAGACTCTGTAAAAAACTCTTGGTTCTTCTGACTCTGAACATTGACAATGCAAATAATAATTGACAATGCAAATAATAATAATAATAATAATAATAATAATGCAATGCCATTAAAAAATCTTTAGGATACTCTCGTAATGTTATATCGCATTACGGAATAATTACCCGTCCAATAAGTTGTTGAACTTGTCAAGTAAATTGATTTCTCTCTATTTTTATGGTCAATCTTTCTGAATTTCATTTTTCCATTTCAATTTCATTGTACTAGATTCATGATTCTTGGATTTGGCATAGTATTGAGAATGAGCTCATGTGTCCATCAGATTCCGGCTTCGAAACTCTTTAAAGACCACCGGAGCGATTTTGGAGTGATTATCCGCTCCCCGTTCGTCATCCTCCCCCATACCAACAGGAAAGGAACTGTAAGTAGCAAGATGGAATATTTTTCATGAGCATGGTAAACGGGCTTGGCCTCGGCTCAGATCCCAGGCCCAAGTTTACCAGAGTAGGCAGCCTTGCCCAGTCATTTGCTGGGTTCAACTGCACGGCCTGGATTAGTTTGGGCTTTTCCGGCCCCAAGGAAGCAAAAATTGACAATTCTCTGGACACGAATATATTATTTTAGCTCACGTAGCAAATTACGGATAATATATTCATATTATCGACTTATTAACCTGATTGAAGTGCTGAAAAGATTGTGCCTCCGCTCAATTTCGAGTAGATAACATGAGCATGCTGATGTTTATGTTCAAGCTTAGGGATTGTGACTTGCGAGGGACGGGGAGGGTCAATATTTATCGGTGGGTACGGTACAAGAAGTACTTTAAATCATCCACCTTCGGATAGTTTAACAATTAATATCAAGCATCAACAGTAGCATTAATCTGTAATCACGTCGTCCAATATTATGTCTTGAGAATGATTACCGGTGGGGGGCAATGCAAATAACTTTTGCCATGAGTGGGCTGCCACATATATATTATTGAGATGTCTTTAGATTTTTGTATTAGGAATCTTCGGCCTGTGTTTTTCGTCAGCTATTCTTATCTATATAGCGTGATGTCGCACGATTATTGGACTCAGATGATGAAGGCATTGCTAGTAAAGTGTAAAAGGATCAGCCGGCAATTGAATTTTTCCGCAGTTCGGAACACTTTTTGACAGAAAATTTTTCGGGAAAAAGCCAATTTTTGGTTCTCAACATTTAATTTCTTTTTCGTTTTCGTCCTAAACCTATTTTTGTTCCTTCAATCCTATCCTAAATGTTACATAATTTATTCATTTTAGTATTTTTTCGGTCAAAAAACTATTTTCCTGTTCAAAATGTTTTAAAATATATTATTTAAACAAAAGGAATCGATCCTGAATTTTTTTTAATTTAAAATATATTTTAAAAGTGTTTTGAATGTGAAAATATTTTTTTGATGGAAAAATTAACGGTGGGACAAAACGAACAAAATTATGCAACGTTTAGGATAGGATTGAACGAAAAAATAAGTTTAGGACGAAAATTTTTTAAAAAAAAAGTAAGTAAAGATTGAGGACCAAAAATGCCTTTTTTCCAAAAAAGTTCACCAAGAAATATGTACTATATCTTTAAATTTCGGTTGAATCCTAGTCCGTGTTACCAGGTCATGAGACTTCTGTTACCCTCACATCTGCATGGACAGATTTCCTTAATTGTCACTACAATGTCTCCCATCCACAAGATTCTTGATAGTTTCTGTAATGCAAGTCTCTCTCTTTACTTGAACGGCGTAAACAGGTGGATATCAACATTTTGATCACTCTCAGAGAAACCGAGTTTTTTTCCAATTACTCGATGCAAGGTCATCCCTCGGAATGGAGGATTCACGATCATGTTCCTACCACTTCAATTTCGAGCTTCCAGACCTTGCCTTCTGCTTTGGAATGGAACTTTTCACCTTCCATCACTTTCCTGCACAACAAAGGCTTCCTAGAGAAGCATCCCAGAAAGTCCAGTCCCAAAGTCTACACAGATCAAAGGGAGAAACCGAACAGCCTAACGCCGAATTAAAGGATGGGATGGGAATAAAGATAAGGGAATAACATTCTCACAAGTGCAAAAGCATCTTTATGGGTAAGGTCTCATGCCTTAAGCCTTTCTTTCTGCTTCACTTTTATCTCTCTTTGCATTAAGCCACGCTACCATACAGTGCTTTTAGGCTCCATGAGCTGGAATTTCCCAAACTCTTTATGCTCTCTAAGTTCCCTTTCTCCCCCTTCACATTTTGCCTGCAATGACAGCAGGAACCGAAAAAGGCATCCACCTGTCTGTTACTAAGAATCTTTTGTCCCTCGAAGACAAAGGTCCGGAAATGGAGGCCGAGAAGTTTAATGAGAATGCTAAGTGAAGAATCTGCAAAAGCTAATGCCATTAATATGCCAAGTAGCTTAATCAATACGATTGAATTTGCAGAAAGACCATCTTTGTCCTTTCAAGTGGGAATCACTCGACTTTTGCTAATCTATTGTGCTTATGCTTTCCCTAATTCAAAGGTTCAAGGCTTAATATGTTGCCTTTAGGAAAAGTGCTTTTGGAGGGAAAAAGAGAGAGAATAATTTGTTTTTCCTCCCCAAAAAACAAACTTCACAGAACTACACGAACAAGTAAATCTTGCCTCAAATCGAGAACCTGATTGTGTTCATATCCCATTCTTTACGAGAATAATAAACAAAATAATCGAAAAGGTCACATTGAGCTAGTAGTGGAGAATGGATATGTGAGGAGATGCTCTCACATTTTGGTCTAGAAACTGAAGGCAGGAGTCACTGCAAGAATTTCGCTAAATAGGGACGGTCCAATCCGTCTCTATACCACCCATAGAGACGGAATATAGATGATCTGGACACCTTTTCTAATTTTAGTGTTGCTATGCGTAGAGACGGACAGTTCTGTCCACACGAGACGAAAAATATCCGTCCCCATTCCGTCCCTGAACTACAAAAACTTACACTGCCACCGAGATCCTAAGCTATTAGCAAGTTCCCAGTTTCAGCAATCTCAAGAGTCTTGAAGTTTTTAAGCTCTTCAGTTACTCTCTTAGCAGGTTCTAAAACTTTGTTTGTGCAGCTTAGTTGATATAAAGGAGGAGTTAGTGTTCCAGGTGAGATGTATATTTCTTCCTTTGCTAACTAAGTACATATATATTTCTTATTTCAGACACCGAGGAAGCTCATTTATTTTGAAACGCAGACAACAAACTCTAAAGGAAAAAGCGACAGACGAGTTGCTTCAAAACTTCCACCAATGAGTACCCCAGCCCCTCCCAAGAACCCGGAAGAGTACAAGCTCAAAGACACGAAGCCGCAGCTAGGAGAAAGGTGGCCTCATGGAGGATTACGGGGTGTCGGCGGGTGGATAAGTAGCGAGAGAGGTACAAGCACTTATGACCTTGTTGAACAGATGTTCTACCTCTATGTTCGGGTCGTCAAGGCCAAGGATCTCCCAACAAACCCTGTGACAGGAAGCTGCGACCCTTACGTGGAGGTGATGCTAGGGAACTACAGGGGGAGGACGCAGAAATTTGAGAAGAAGACCAATCCCGAATGGAACCAGGTCTTTGCATTCTCCAAGGAGAAAATCCAATCCTCTGCCCTTGAAGTATATGTTCGGGATAGAGAGATAGTAACGCGGGACAATTACATAGGCAAGGTTGTGTTCGATATGAATGAGGTGCCGACCAGAGTTCCCCCTGACAGCCCTCTGGCACCTCAGTGGTATAGATTGGAAGATCCAAGGAAAGACAGCAAAGTAAAAGGAGAAGTCATGCTCGCGGTTTGGATGGGAACACAGGCTGATGAAGCTTTCCCGGAGGCTTGGCACTCTGATGCTGCAACGGTTCATGGGGAAGGGGTTTATAGCATCAGATCGAAGGTTTACGTTTCACCAAAGTTGTGGTACCTTAGGGTGAATGTTATCGAAGCTCAGGATGTGGAGCCTAACGATCGGGCTCAACTCCCACAGGCTTTCGTGAAAGCCCAAGTTGGGAACCAGACACTAAAGACAAAAGTCTGCCCGAACCGAACCAGCAATCCATTTTGGAACGAGGACCTGATATTTGTTGCAGCCGAGCCATTCGAGGAGCAGCTGGTGCTCACGGTGGAGAACAAGGTGGGACAAGGGAAGGATGGGGTGATGGGGAGACTAGCGGTTCCACTCAATGATTTTGAGAGGCGGCTTGATCACCGGCCGATTCATTCTCGCTGGTTCGACCTTGAGAAGTTTGGTTTCGGGGTCCTGGAAGTAGACAGGAGGCATGAGCTCAAGTTCTCAAGCAGGGTCCATCTCCGGGTTTGCCTTGAAGGCGCTTACCATGTCCTGGACGAGTCCACCATGTACTTAAGCGACCAGCGGCCGACTGCAAGAGAACTCTGGAAGCAGCCCATCGGAATACTTGAAGTGGGCATTCTGAGCGCTCAAGGGCTCCTTCCGATGAAGACAAAGGACGGTCGAGGAACCACTGACGCCTATTGTGTGGCCAAGTACGGTCAAAAATGGGTGAGAACAAGAACGATACTTGAGAACCTCAACCCGAAATGGAATGAGCAGTACACCTGGGAGGTCAATGACCCTTGCACCGTGATCACATTCGGAGTCTTCGACAACTGCCACTTGGGTGGGAACGAGAAATCCACAGCTGGTGGTGGGTCTAAAAATGATTCAAGAATCGGAAAGGTGAGGATCAGGCTGTCCACACTGGAGATGGACCGAATTTACACCCATGCTTACCCACTTCTAGTCCTGCAACCATCAGGACTGAAGAAGATGGGCGAGCTCCAGCTAGCGATTCGGTTTACCTGCCTTTCACTGGCGAATATGATCTACCTCTACTGGCATCCATTACTGCCGAAAATGCATTACTTACATCCTTTCACTGTGAACCAGCTTGATAGCCTGAGGTACCAGGCCATGAACATAGTAGCGGTTAGGCTTGGGAGGGCAGAGCCGCCCCTGAGGAAGGAGGTCGTAGAATACATGCTCGATGTGGACTCCCACATGTGGAGCATGAGGAGGAGCAAAGCCAACTTCTTTAGGATTGTGTCCCTATTCTCAGGTGTGATATCTATGAGCAGGTGGCTTGGAGAAGTTTGCCACTGGAAGAATCCAGTTACCACGGTCCTAGTCCATGTACTGTTCTTCATACTTATATGCTACCCCGAGCTGATACTTCCGACGATCTTCCTCTACATGTTCCTCATTGGGATATGGAACTACCGCTTCCGCCCAAGGCACCCGCCTCATATGGACCCAAAGCTCTCTTGGGCAGAGGCTGTTCACCCGGACGAGCTCGATGAGGAGTTTGACAGCTTCCCCACATCCAAGTCTCATGACGTGGCCCGGATGAGGTATGATAGGCTGAGAAGCGTCGCAGGAAGGATCCAGACAGTGGTGGGGGACATGGCGACCCAAGGGGAGAGACTTCAGGGCCTGCTGAGCTGGCGGGACCCTAGAGCTACTAGCCTCTTCGTGGTCTTCTGCCTTATTGCGGCTATTGCCCTTTACATAACTCCATTCAGGATAGTGGCTTTGGTTGCGGGCATATATTGGCTCCGGCATCCCAGGTTCCGAAGCAAGCTGCCATCGGTCCCAAGTAACTTCTTCAAAAGATTGCCTTCACGGGCTGACAGCATGCTCTGAAGTCTAAACTCTTGATCTACTGTCAATTTTTTATGCTAGCTCCATTCTCTTGTAACTGTGTTTTTCAATAAATCGTGTTCCGACTACAAGGTCTGCTTCAACAAATTGTGTACTAGATACACCCAAGTTTCGTCAGTAACATATTGAGGCGTGCCTTCAAATCGATAAATATCACATTACAGATCATAGACCTCAATTACGTAATGGTGATTTCAAAGCCGATCAACAAACGGAGTTGATTTGCAGATGAAGCTAATCAATAATGCGATCCCTTCGTGATCTATTGCCAACATAAAAACCGTCCGTTTGGCAATAGAGTTAAATTTCAAATTTAATTCCATTCCTATTGAAATAGGTAAAAGACAAATAAGTATGTTGGTGAATAAGTATTTATGTATATATATATATATATATATAAAAATGGGATAGTAATAATGGGGTTGAGGAAGAAGATAAAAAGGTAATGATTGTATTGTTGAATTATGAAAAAAAAATAATGATTATTAATGAATAGTTTAGAGAATTTAGTATTAAAAAATCAAATTGAATGGTAGTTAAGATATAAAAAAATTGAAGAAAAATGGAAAAAAAAAATAATAATTGTATTGTTAAATTGAAAAAAAAAAGTAAAGTGGAATGGAAAATATTTTCACTTTCTTTCCTCAGTATCAAGTGTGAATTTCAATACTTAGCGAAGCTCATCAAACACTCCAAGTCCAAGCCCAAGTTAACATCCATAACTTCAGCCCATATTTGTCAATTATAAATAATAGAAAAGAACATCAAATGGGAAATGCCAGGACAGCATGAACCTGACTTGATCTTGATATACGGGATTCTTATTGACAGTTGCTTAGAAGTTAGAACGGGGAGTTCATGGGTCAGACTAACGTTCTGCTGTTTAGAAGGCCGGCCCAATTTAATCTTTCAGACAAGAGATCTGGAAGGGCTGGCCCAACTTAGAGCCCAATATAATGTTTCATCATGGGCTTTCTTGACAGTTGACAAGATGGTCCTAGTCCTAGACTATCAAAAAGTTTTCCTTGTTGCATTCATAGCCTTTTTCTTTCCTTTTTTTTTTTTGGCCTACCCATAGGCAGATATTTAGTTGATGAATTATTTATCTTGGTGAGATCACGGTGTATCCTTAATCAATTAATTGAAACCGATTTTCATTTAGGCATCAGTTTGTGTTAATTATGAAGCAGTTGATGAATTTAATCAACATCATGTGCTATGCGGGAACCTAGCTATATATAGTTTGTTTAGAATATGCAATGTCCCCAAAAGAGCAATGGATCAAGTGGTTGAGCTGGATTTTCTCGTTCTCCTAATATTTGTTGTAATACAATTAATTAAATAATTAATTGATCAGTCGAGTGTCTCTACCTATTTTGAGTTTCTCAAGATAGATATATGGAGAGGAAGGACCCTTTGACTTTATTTGTAAATATATATATCTCTACAACTGCATCACCTAACACAGCATAAATATTAGTTGAGCTTCACTTGTCTAATCAAATTCATAGAATCTGCCCTCTTCGAGAGTGAAGTTATTACCTAACAAAACCTCTCATCTCATCTCATCCTATAAAAAAATTAAAGGTCAACCCACGAAGTCAAATATATACATATATATAACACGCACCGATATCATTTTCTATATATCGAATAGGAAACTGGAACCCTCCTTTTCTTCTAGCAACTCCTAATGGAGGACGATAATTAATATATAGAACATCAGAATTCCGGATGATTTAATTTAGTTTGGAGTATTTCCGAATGATGTTGAGACAACAAATTTTATGACTTCTCTATTTGGAGAGAATTCAAGAATTCAGCCTCACACGATGACGCAATATATATATATATATATAAATTCTCGAGTTAATTCTATATTCAAGTACTAGGCAAAAGTTTTGTAACAAATGTCACTGCATTACAATTATATATGTTTTACTAGGTATCATCATAAAAATGGCCAGTCAAAAAAGAGAAGGGGAAAAAAATGCATTACCCTGAAGGATTGCAATTTCAACCACACCTAGAGGCCAAATGGGCCATGGAGTTGATCATGCCAAGCAATTTCCAGTCTCTCTCTCAAAAAGACACCACCACATTTATATTTAGAAGAAGAAGGTTTTTACAAGGAAAATGTATATTAATCAAGCCACCTTTAATTCTCCTCTTCTTTGTCAAGTAATTCCTTCTTGCTTTTTCCTTCTCCTTGTCCTTGTCCTTGTCCTTCTTTTTCTTCCACTTCCATTTTTGTTCATGTAGAGACTTTTCATCAGTCAGCAATGGCAGCATACAGACTTGTCGTTTTTCCCTCCCTTGGAATTTACAAGGGATAAAAAAGTGAACTGAAGAGAAATGGGTGAGTCATTTTCTTAATTAACCTTTGGGCTGGGGGTAGGATCAAGGAGTGTTTTAAGCTTAATATACCTCTGTTTATTCTCTCAATTATCTATACATATAAAAGTAAAACTACTTAAGACTGGTGTAGAAAGACTGATAAGTGGATGATGATTTTGACTCTAAAAATCATATCATCAAGTTGGGCTACTAAATGAGTTCCCCTATTGTATATATGCATTGATTAATCCTGTCGAGGGCGAGAGAGCCAGAGGGAGCTGAGAGCTCGGAGACGGTGGAAATACTCTGCAATGGCAATCAAACATCTCGCAGCCTGACGTGTTGTCAGAATCTGGTACAGTCGGTGGATCGTCTGGTGCCTCAAGTTATCTGCCTGTAAGTGTTTTTTTTTTTAAATAATGTGCATTAGCAAGACATACAAAATAAGAAATGAAAAGGAATGATAGCACACTGCTTAATTCTAATTTGGAGAATATATACATGCCATTTTCTCTATCTATAAGTAGATGATGTACATATCACATATACATGTATATACATACACATTCATGTATAGAAACCAATAAATATCCTAAACATATAACAATTTTTTGCTCTTTTCTCCTTTGTATTCATTTTTCTCACAACCATGAAGCAAAAATGTGCATAGTTGTTCATGAAAGGGAACATATATCCAGTATTAATAGAGGAGATATTATGGATATTCTACATGGATTTTAATATGCTTCCTCTTACACATATAGCGCTGCATCCATGCATAGGGTTCTTTTCTGTATTATAGGCCCAGAAAATCTTGCATAGGGCAAGCACGCAATTCTGGCCAATTATATGGGCATGTTTTTGGAACCTCGGGTTTCGGGAGATTTAGATGAAGCTTTCTTGGGAGGAAGAAGCATTTTTCTTTGTGTGTATGTCCATCATGTTTTGTTCAGGCCTATTTGAAGAAAAATGCATTGGAATTTATAGCTACAACTACGTACAAGGCTGGCTCGTTAGCTAGGGCTTCCGCTTGGCAAAAATGAGCAAAAGTATAAGCGGAAGTTCCGCAACTTCAACCAAAGATTATCGATAGCAAATCGATGAAATGGCAATAAAGTCAACGCTACGGCCCTATGCTAAAAATGGTCAACCAAGAGGTTGTTCACCGCATTGATTCTTGTATTCTAGTAATTACTCTCACGTCCTAAATATCATGATTTGGTAGGGAACTTTTAATAATTCCCCATCCTTAATTATAGCTGTCTTTTGATCAGTTCACTTACGACAGGACAAAACCCTATCCCTGAGCACCCTTTTATCAATTATAATGATTAGGAGCTTGATTTTCAAGATGTTGAATTGTAAGATTTCAACATGAGGCCGACCCGACAATTACTCATGGAATTCTAACCTATTCAAATGACTTGAAAAATTATCTCTCTTAATTTATTGTTGTTGTCTCTGTATATATATTAATACACGCACACACATATACATATATATCTAAACCCAGGTTAGAGTTATAAGCTTCTTTATATGCTGTTTAGATTGCCAAACCTAAACTGTTGTTTCCTGCAATACTATGTTAAAAATCAGTTGAGGTTAACACTATATACCTAAGAAAAATATAGCCAGAAAGGAAAGTTACTCTTCGATAATTACTATTATATGCCAGAGACAAGTTCATCGATAATTACTTATTATGTCAAAAGACAAGTTCATCGTATCCTAATCAACCTTCGATGTAGTTATTCAAGATTCTACAATACTATTTTAGTCAAAGACAAGTTCATCGTATCCTAATCAATCTTCGATATAAATTATTCAAAGTTCTATAATTCTATTCTATGGATTTCTAAGTTCTGCTCTAAAAAACTTTTCAATTCCTACCATTATGTTTTCTTTTTGTCCGGAAGAGTCAGATGCAAATCATTCTTACCGGAGACCTTTTCACTTCAGAAGTTTAAGGTCCTAACCATCATCACTTAGAAGTTAGACCAACTTGCTGTTTTTTTTTTTGGGTGAATTCTGTTTGTTTTAAGTTTAGTTATTTATATATATATATAGATAGATATAGATTATTTTTGGGTTAGAAGGTTTGCCTGCAAGAGAGGGTTTTGAGTGTGAAGCAAAAGGGTCCTGGAAGAAGAAGAGTCAAAAAGGTAGTAAATGGGGTCAATAATCATGTGGCGCATTTTAGGTCAAACGGTTAGGACCATGACATCATGTAAAGCACGGACTGTTTGGCTGTTTATTGGGATATGGATGCAAGTGGCTCTCATGGCGATATTTGCCCCATGCAGGTTTAATTAATTTAGACTCTTAAATTTTATTCCAATTTTATTTTATATATATCCACACTGGCCAAAATTGAAAATATTACAATTTCACAAAACATAAGACAGAATAATCGTTTCCACTTATATACAAATACGTATGTACTTTTCTTTTTGCTTGTTTTTCCTATGTAATAGAATACATACTTAATTATTTGCAAATAAAATGAATGAAGATATCAGTTATTATGATCTATTTTTCAAAATGTATGGATGCACGTATCAAAATTGATCTAACCAATGATTTAAAGCCCAAAATATGATAGGCTGACCAAAAGTGTGTTTTCATAATATCATACATACATACATACACACACATATATATATACACACATCACTTCGTAATAAAAAAATGTTTGGACACTGAGTTGCCCCTCATATATATGTAGACATATATTAAAATGGATGTTGGGATATACAATATATTTATCGGAGCCAAATCGTCCACCAAAATCACCTCGAGGATGTATTTAAGCTGAGACATGGAGTAGTTTCAGTGGAGGATTGGTTTCCTAGCTATCCCTAATCTGGGATAGAAAGCACGAATAATTTACTTATAAAAAGGTTCCCCAAAATATAATCCACTGATCTATATATCTATATCTATTATATAACATAGAGAAAAAATTGGGGACATGATCTATAGAGAGAAATTTGGATTTTACTAAGAACATCTAGGGATATATTCTTAGTGAATTTTTTTTTTGGGATACAACAGGTGGTTTTTCACCCATTGCATATGTGTACGTGTAATTAATTTTTTATGACAAAAGTAAAAAATTATATAACATGTGCATCCATGCTTTTATGAAAATGAAATTAAGGGGTGAGAACTATAAAAGAATGATTGCAGGGCAGGGAGAGCCAATCACCTGCCTGACGAAGCCTTCGAGGGCAGAGAGCTTGTTCATGGCGAGGGCCATCTGACCCATGTAGTTGGCCATGTTTGGAGGACTGCTCAACGAATCCGAGGTTATTGTTTCGGAGAGAGACTGGTTCAGAGCCTCGAGCCCTTGGGACAGCGCTTCTTCTGCCTCCTGCGTCGACTGCTGCAACCCGCATATCCCTAATATCTGCTGCTCACTTAGTGGCTCTACTTGGCTCAATATCACCTGTATTCGGAGCACATCATAGAAGCACAAAATAAGAAATCTTGATGACTACCATCAAATGTTGTGTGGGTAATGCCGAGGATGATAATACACCGAACTTCATTAAAACGTCGAGAAATGTTCTACATATATACATGCATGTGATTTGTCTTCATGTATGCAATACAAGATTTAGTTTACCGAGTGTTTTTTCTTTTCTTTTTTTCTTTTTTTTTTTGTGGCCTTATCTTTTGATCCTTTGCTAGCTAGAAACCAAAAGAAAGTGTGAGCAAGAGAACAAAATCCTCCTCCCTGTCCTGTCCACGAAGGAACAAAGCGGTTGTAAATTTGGTAGTAGCAAAGCAACATACATGACTTTATGAAAAATAGAACCTAACTCGACCCTTTAATAGAAACCTTCACGATGCCATTGCCAGCTTCCGTAATGTTTTTGTTTCATCGGCTGTCACAGACACCCATGAAAATACATCTCCCCTAGCTAGCTTTTGACAAATTTACTCCCAAAAGACATCTGTTTTATTTTATTTATCAAAAAAAGACATTTATTATTTTATTTTATAGATGGGACAGTGTTAGTAATTTACCTTGATGAGCTCGGATGGACGGAACCCGCCCATCCACATGAAACATCGCTCAGCGGGAGTCTTCCACATGCCGGAGACAAGGTGGAATACATCGGACTTGGCAACCATGCTCTTGAGTCCCATCATCTCATCATAGTGGGCTAGGCAGTTGTCCACGAACAGCCGGAGCTCGTTCTCTGGCAAGTGCTCCTGCACCGCTGCCCGGAGCTCGCACATCAGGCGGTGGTGTTCTTCGAGCCACCTCGAGTACTCCATGTCGAACACAGCAGCATCTAATGATGAACAGTCAAACCACACGAATGAGTATCACATACATATTAGGGCAAGGTTTTTCTGCTTGAAAAGATTTAGTAATACTGATATTTTCATATGATAACTTAAGAAATTTAAACTGCAAAAGAAGGGGGAAAAAAATGGTACCAGAGCTGATGTTGCTGATTCCGACAGGAAGGCCTTGCTCAGGTCCTAGGAGACCTCCTCCTCCTCCTCCTATAATTATTCCCTGTCATTATGGAAAAATCTTCTGATTACTAAACAAACAAAATTAATTATTAGTGAGGATAATTCAGAAAAAAAAATTATGCTACCGAGAAAAATTTTTATTCTTGTATATTATGCAAGAGGGGGGGGGGGGGGGGGGGGGGGGGGGGGGGGGGGGGGGGAGAGGCCTCGATTAAGTTAATAACCTGAGCTCTAGCTCTTTGCAGCTCCTGTTCCAGCTGGGTAAGCTTAATCCTACTTGATTCTAACTGTTGAATGTAAGCCTGTAAAAGTACAACGATAAAAGGGATAATATATGATGATTTATAGTCTTCAAATTAAATAATTCATTGAAGAGCCAAATTAAAAATTTTAATTAGTAATTAGAAGAATGATTGACCTTTTTCCGGAGCCTGCTTTTTCTAGCTGCCTCTCTATTCTGAGCCAGCCTTCTCAAGGTCTGCATGCACCCCGAAATTCAATTACTTTCATATGAAAAGAGAAAATAAAATATTTACCCTAGCTAAGCCAAAAAAAGAAATTACTAGGGAAAACGAGATTTTTTTTTTTAAAAAAAAATTGTCCTATGAAGTACGCGTTGCACTATATAGTTAATCGATAAAATTACCTTAGGATCAGGTGTCTTTGGCCCATCCTGCTCTGAACTGAAAGTTGCGCCTTTACGGTTCCCTTCTTTCTATCAAAATAGAACAACTCTCGAAATAAATGATTTTTTTTTCCAACGAGTAGGTGAAGATTTGATGAAGAATTAGTTAGTCAGTCATTGTGTTGGTGTTTTCATATTCTATTGCATCATATATAATACCTTGATGGCTTTGGTGGGTTCAGCCGGCTTTGAGGACGCAGCTTCATTCCGTGCATTGCAAAGCTCCATGGATGGGTCCGATGGTCTCTTAGAACCGCTGGTCGATGGAGAACTAACAACTAAGCCGCCGGTACTGCCCTACAACCCAAATACAGGCAGACACAATTTACGGACAAAATTTATGCTGAACATGCATCTTCCCCGATAGATAGATCAGTGATTAAATATACGTATATATTTATGTATTTATATAGAGAGAGATTATTACCTTGTTGGTTGATGGTTCAACGTGCATAGGCTGGGAAGGGAAAATATTGAGAGTCGGAGGCCTCATCCCACTGCTCTCTGCTCACGTAAAATCACCGTCCCATACATTCACTCATCATTACACGCACACGTATATATTTAGAGAGAGAGAGAGAGAGAGAGAAGGAGAGAGGATTTTTTCAACAAGCACAATGATAGAAGGCCGAGAGGACAAACACTAGCTAGAGAGCTATGAGAGATATGGATAAGGGTCGGGTTTTCGGGATCGTCGCACGCATTCTATATAATTACCGACAGAAAACAAAAGGTACAAAACGGATTAATTAAAGAAGTGTTGATTAATTGAAATTGAATCTTTTTTTCAAAGTTTAAAAGGAAAGGAGACCCCGATATCTCTTGTTCGTGTATAAGTGTACCGATGATGAGTCGATGGGGAAGGAAAAGAAGCTCGTGAAAATGAATGGAAATCGATAGGGAAAACGGAAAGAATGGAAAACCGAAAACTTGCTGGATTTTTTTGGGGAAGTTCTTAATGTTTTTGGGGTTTTGCTGCTGCAAAAGGTGGATCTGGTCAAAGGGGGAGGTACGATCGGAATATTTAATCTGTTGGTCGTGCTTTCCCTGTGATCACACTCCCTCTCTTCTCCTCTTTTGCTAATATCTGACACCAACAGGCCCACAAACAAGAAAGAGATATATATGTGTGTGTATATATATATATAGAGAGAGAGAGAGAGAGAGTTAGTACGTCGCTGGTCCTGAACGGCCGAGGACGGCTCTTGTCCGTCGAAGTAGAGGAAGAGCGCCTGATCGAGCTCGCCCAGGTCGTATGCCCCGGCTGCATCTTTCCCGCTGGAACGTCCAAAAGAATATTAAAACGATCAATAAAAAGGAAAGTCCTGCTGTTCAGTAGTTAGGAGACAATTATCAAGAACTGCTGCTGCTTTGTCTTTCATGCGATCAAAATATATGTACGTATATATATATATACTTACATGAAGTTCCCCGCGGGGATGGACGATGAGGAGGTGGAGGACTGGAGCAGCTGCGCATGGTGCTGGTGATTGCCATCTTGCAGTTGATGGTGTTGCGGTGGCGGCAGCGGATGGTGGAGCTGGCTGGCTATCGGGTGGTGGTTGGTGGGCCTGTTGTTATAATTGGAACTCGCCATGCTGAGAGATAAAA
Source organism: Punica granatum (assembly GCF_007655135.1). Taxonomy (NCBI): domain Eukaryota; kingdom Viridiplantae; phylum Streptophyta; class Magnoliopsida; order Myrtales; family Lythraceae; genus Punica; species Punica granatum. Next base: position 2,054,462 of record NC_045131.1, read on the forward strand.
CTATTATCCCTTGGACGTCAAGTTGGTGATGGTGATGGTGATGATGCTCAGTATGCCCAGCTCTTCAGCTGCTTCTAGTTGTTCGAGGGCTCCCAAACCTCGCATAAATAGCATAACCAACGCGATTCTTTATCTCGGAGATCGTCTCTCTCATGCTATAACAATCAGTCCAGCTTTCACACACAGAGAGAAGAGAGAGTCGGTGGGGTTAAGGAAGACTGCCTGCTTGCTCCTTACGGACTTTGAGAGGAGGAGGGGGAAGGAAAACTGGGAAGAATTGAATTGCAAAGAAACAAAATGGACAGAGAAAAAGGCTCCCTTTCTTATTTATCTCTCTCTCTCTCTCTCTCTCTCTCTCTCTGACTGCTAAGAAGATGATGAAGAAGAAAGGGGAGAAGGAAGAAGACGACTTTGTGTAAACCAAACTTTCAGATAAAGCGGTTCCCTTTCCCTCACATATTCAACTCTCTCTCTCTCTCTCTCTCTCTCTCTCTCTCTCTCTCAGTGTATATATTCATCAAAAACCGCTTCTGTCGCTGTAAGAAAACCGCCTAGGAGGTGTCCGTAAAACCGCTCGGCGGCTTCCTACTTCGATTTTTCCTAGTGTTATTGTCCATCCGAAATGACAAAAAAGACCTTATTCCGTCAAGGGATTTACTGTTTTTGGGGCATTTTTCCATGCAGAAAGGAGGTGCATCCTTACATGTATATATGTACGGAACACTTTACACCTATCAAAGACGTGCATGTTATAATCCACTGAGAAGAAAAAAAAAAGAAGACAGGGCATGTTACATATATAATTAAATTGTAATTACATATATAATTAAAATGTAATTATAAATATGGGTTGACTCAAGTAATTCAAAACTTAGCTTATTCCCTTTAAACACGATTCCATGTTCGAGTTTTGTGAATAGAGAAAAATTTACGCCGGGAAAGTTTTACCACTTAGTGAATCGACTCGGTTCAAACTAAATTAGTAATCCGATATTGTACTTTTGAATATCATGATACACAGTGAAAAAAGAAATTGCAATTACCGTTGCATATAAATATAAATATGTTTGTGTGTACATATTTTCTGATTTTAGCAATATTTAAATGTGTCCTTTCACATTAGCATAGGAACATTAAGAATATATCGTCCCTGGTAATTAATGTAAATACAACACGGAAAATGGAAAAACAGATAGACAAATGGATATATAACTCTGGGATTAGGGAAACTATTTCTCCTAGAAAAATCTAGGGGAGACTTCGATTGTTCAACTCAAAGTACAATTTCTTAAAGTAACCAGAAAATTAATTAATTTAATTATACATCCAAATAGAAGGAAAATTATCTTCTTAATAATTAAAGAAGAGGAGACTTGGAAATTTTGCATGCACCACGCCCCTCTTCTTCAATCGAAAACTCAATACTAGCTAGAATCGCATAAAATTATTTAGAATAGCTAAATTTTCAACAACACGATTTAATATTATGCAATCATGAAGTAAATTATTTATCTCAAGAAGAAATTTGTCATAAAATTGCTCATTTCTTAAAAAAGGTTAGAGATTATCAATGGAGTACTAAAGAAACGATCGATCATAACTTATATAGAAAAGAAATATACCTTAGAAAAAGTTATGGTACCACAGCATCATGTAGTGCACTCCATCTCAATCAATAACTCTAGTTATTTCCGCAAATGTACTCACCAAAATAAAAATATGAACCTTTATTTCCAGGTAAATAAAGAATTAATTGACCAATGTAGGTTGACTTAAACAATTTGACATTTGTTTTCTTTAAATGAGATTTCGATTCGAGTTTTGTAAATAGAAAAAATTAATATTATGAGAGGTTTATTCATTACTTGGCCGACCCGACTTAAACTAAATTAGTCTGTTCTTTTAGATTTTCGAATACTATTTTACATGCAAAAAAAAAAAGACATTAGCTAAAAAAAATTTAAAAAAATTTAATGTAATATTCGCCCCCAAAAAAAAAATTACAACTGCTCGCGGTTACCGAATCTTGTGGGGCAGGGCAGGGGCAGTACGGTCAGGCAGTGCAGGGGGCAGCTGTCTGACTTGGGCGAGCGTTTCTGGTAAGACCGTGGACCATGGGGACACGTGCCGACCTACTGGGCAGCAGGGGAGTTACATGCGGGACCCACCAACAAATGTTAAGCGTCTCCCTCTTTCCCACCCCTCAATGAGGAAGAAGAACAAAGGCGGGCCCCACCATAGACCCGCCCCCACCATTTCCCGCGATTTTTTTACTCCCGGTTTTCCAACCACTCCGAAAATAAGGACTGTCAGCCAACTGCAAAAGTGGCCTCAGAAAAAAAAAAAAAAAAAAAGTTAACTGCAAATGAAAATTTTAAAATTTAAAATTCTTGCAAAATATTTTTTATATATCTTTTGTTATAATTTTATCATCATCCATTTATGGTTTAATTTATTAATTAAGAAAATAGTAGGTCACGATCCCAAAAAAGATTTCATCCATTTATGGTTTAATTTTTAGTATGTCTCTGTGTGTATTAAACTACTCATATAATAAAGAACTGTAATTAGCAAAAAATTGTTTCGTCCCACTATTGGGTACTGAATTACTTGTTTCTAAGACAAGAAATGTAATCATCGAATGTTTTCATAAAGTTCGATGACTTTTGAAATACTTTTAGACAAATAATTATAATTGTTTATTCTAAGATCTAGAACTAGAAGTATATATATATCGACTATCATAAATAGACTGACTGGACCGAGCATATATCTTTATAAGTTTGAGCAAGACAAATAAGGGCTATTTTTACTCCCGTCAAAATGGGGGTGGAAATTAATGAAAGGTGTGATCATAACACTTCATATCCAGTCAAACTAGTGTAGGATTAATCTCTAATTATTTTCAACATAACAAGGCACACGAGTCCCCCCAAACCAATTTCAAAATCGTTGAAGTTGATAATTGCTTTTAAGACCAGCTTCATTATTTGGGAAATGTTTATCTAGCCAGATATTATATTTATATTTATATTATGTAGCTGATTCCTTTCGCGTTGAGTGAATATATAATTAGGATATATATACAATTAATTAATTAATTAATTATAATCTTTTTGTGGTAAAAGGTTATTGATCAGTTGCCTATTGGAGAATCTATATACACTTGAAATAACAGCAAAAGTTATTCATAAAAAAAAAAAAGAAAGCAAAAGTCCATCAAATGGTAACATCTCTCAAAGGAAAGGGCCCATCAAATGTTGGAGTGAGTTTTGACCAATATTAACATATCTTGAGAGAGAGAGAGAGAGAGAGAGAGAGAGAGAGATAGTTGTCATAATCTATGTATAATATATCTTGTCTAAGGTCACATCCGCAAATTGGAACTCGATAATATCCCGGGTGCATCTATATATATATGTGTGTGCATGCCCGCTATTCAGTGATATTCTTATTGGAAAACATATATTGTTTCGTTTTGATCGACAAAATAAGCACCCAAGGCCAACTACTATTCTTATGTAGCTCTTTATCGGTCACATGGTATTATAATATGATCTATAATTGATATAAAAGTACGGAAGCCAACGGACTATTTCTAGACTTTTCATAATTCCACGTTTACTTTTTATAGTTTGAATTGATACTAAAACTTCATCTCGAACTATTGTCATTGTTTAGAGTTTTGCCAAATCAAAATACTGCAATTTGCTCCGAAAATCATTCTTAATCAATTAATCGATATTTTTTTGGCGAATTAGTTGATATTTCGTATAACTAATCTGCATAACGACTATTAAGAAAGAAATTCAAATATTTATATGTGTTGACAAATAAAAAAAAAACATCATTAGAATGTATCACTTAACTTTTTCATGGCCCTTTTTCTTTCCATCATCCCAGATTTAATAAAATAAGAGAAAAACCTCTCACATTTTGTATATTCAAATTCCTTCCCTACTACCTACAAAGGCCTACCTTTACTTTTAAATTTATTTTTCAAATAAAAAAAAACATCATTAGAATATTTTTATCATTTTATTTTTATTTATACATATTAATATTTAAATTTATTTTTCATTGTTAGTCATAAGTTCTAATTGAACATAAAAATTAATAAATGGGATACTTTAAAATCTAAAAAAGAAAAAAAATCAAAAAGTGCTTACCAATATACTATCATTTAAAAAATAAAAATATATACATTTTTTATTTGTATGACAACTAATATTTATTTAAAAAATATGCAAAAGTATATCAAATTACATTATCGTCTCGTGCGCGCACGTGATTACTTTACTAGTATGTGTGTGTGTATATATGTAGCATGTGATGGTATTCTTTGATGTGCTTGAGAAAATCATATTAACAACGTCTAATCGCACAGATTAAAGTTATCTGAACTAAAGTTCTAACGTGGATTTTCCTCCTTTTTCTTGGCAGATTGTCATGTTTTTATAGCAGCAATTAACAGTAATAATGTAAGTTGCAAATTAGAATATACATGTAATGATCTAATGAGTATATTTATATGTAATCTTTTGAATAATTGGTGAATGGAACAAATCAAATTACAAAGATTCTAGGGTTCTTCCTCCTTCCTGTCTCCTTCCTCTTCTTCGACTATCTCCTTGCTGGCTAGTTCTACCACACGCAGACACGCTTTTGCGAAGATGTTGAGGATCCGTAATGTAATATTCTCACTGTTATTCTATAAATATTTCCGATTTTTGTTGATGATGATCTGCAAATTCTCTACTCTGCAGTTTTTCTATTTATATATATTTTCTTCAACAATTACGTTTCTAATTTCCCTTTTCAAGTGGACAATAAAAAATAGTTTCTGCTAATTTATGGTTTTTATTAATTAAAAAAATTGAAAACATGAGTGCTTTTTATATGGACTTCCGTACATGAGAGCACCAAAAAAACCCCTATATATATATATATATATATGGTGAAATTGCATGGAAATATGAAAACAATGATACATAGAGTAACATTACCAACGATTTCTTAAAATGTTTGAGCCAATAATATAGATAACGTTTCCTCATATTCAGGAAGAGGTATACTGTAAATAAATTGATCACTCTTAATTTAAACTTATTAATTTTTCTTATATTTACTAATTAAACTTATTAATATAATTTTAATAATTGTTAGTTAATATAAATACTAATTATTAAATAATTGTTTAAATTTAATTTAATTAAAGAATATTAATATTCGTTAAAAGGGAATATAAGACGTGAAAAGGAAAAACTTCATTGATTGACCAAAACTAGCTAGCTGCCTTGGGGTGCTCTCTCTTGCTCTAAATAATTATTATTGATGATGACTCTGAAATTAAAATCACTTATCTCATTCACCGATCATTAGCTGGAAATTCTTAACTTGAGATATTGTTAATTTGACCTTTAGTGCATATACATCATCTTCAATTGATAATCAATAGGTTCTAAATTTAATTCTTATCAGTGGAACTCTCTACGTCCCTATTTTTTCCCTCCTCTATCTATTTTCATCTAATATGATAAGTTTCATTATTTGTAACAAAAAAAATAACTGCAGGTTAAATGGGCTGCATACACACCCAACGTGAGTTGGTTCAAACGGTTCGGCACTTGTTCCGCTTAAGCAAAATCTTGTATTTGAGTTCTTGTGAATGCAAAAAATTCACGCTGAGAGAATTTTACCTATTAGTGGGCAGACCCGGCTCGACTGGATCAGTTGGGATCTAATAATTGAGGCTTTCGGATACCAGAGTTCATACAGAAAAAAAGGGTCGCGTATCCACACATATATATAGGACGGATCCTTTCAAATTATGATTATAATTAAGAACAGTTACATAATATTAATTAGACGTAATTTTCATGTGTTCTCTAACCAGTGGCCTGTATGTATGTTTGTACATCAACATACATATCTATATCATCAGATGTAATACTTCAATCATCAGATAATTAAAAAAGAAAAAGAAAACCATATATATGTATGTATGACTCTAAAAAAAACCGATAAAGAGATATTTAAGAATTATAATTAAGAGTGTTGTAGATAACAATTACAACTTGAATATACTTGAATTCCACCATATTGATTAATCACCTTTTTTTTGTGACAAATATATATATTAATTGTTTTATTGTTTATTTGGACAATTTTTTTTGATAGGTTATTGTTTATTTGGACTAGTAAATATGATATAATACAAGTAAACAATATTACTTCTCACACAATTTAGACATGAGTATAAATTAGGGCAACTGTTGATTTTATTACTCTATGTTCTTTTTGTTTTTTCGTTGAATTTTGGAGCTATTCTCTCATATCTTTATTAATCAGTCTTTGTCGAAGTAGTTTTCCGGTATAAGATATTAATAGAAAAACATAGTTAGCAGCCAAAATTCTTCACTTGTTTAATGTGTATAGTATAACTGGATTTGAGAATTCCATTTATAATTTATTCCTTGATGCACTCCCCGAATCCCACTTCAAACCTTTCCTCTTATAAGAGACGTTTCTCTAATTATATGAAATTAATAATAAGAATAAAACAAAATATTTTGGATTAGGTATATCAAAACACGTCGGCAAAGTAAAACAATATTATAATTGATTGTTGCGATTAATGAAATTAAGGTTCCCCTTTTAAGATGTAATTCGAGCAGCCGAGGCTAATTCGCTACCAACTCCTCCTATATCGAAGAGCCCACTAGTTAGCTATAATATTCTGAATTGACATATCATACAAACCCTAATTATTACCCAGAAGAAATGAAACCCTTGTTTGTGAACTCAAGAACATATGTGTCGGGTTTCTTGTTTCATTGGTAATGTTTCCTATTTATTTTTCAAAGAGGAATTTATAGATTAAACATCGGGTCAATGCACTTTGATAAGTATATTGATATCGATATCTTCCTTCATTGGGTTGCATATGAATATTTACTTTTTTATTTTCAGAAAATAATTTATAGATTATATAGATAGATATATATATTCATGTCAATGCATTTTCTTAAATATATAGGTGTATCTAAGGGGCAAAACTATTACTCGAATGATTTTATTTCGTCCAATTCACATTTTTCTTTTATTTGAGAATCAAGGCGGTTCTCTCTTGGGTCTGGCCCTAGTTGATAACTAATTTGTGCATTTACGTTTGAAAGGCATTCTACATATTGTGTTTCCACGATAATTTGATTACGGTGAAATTTTGAATTTAGGATACTTTAAGAATTGTACTATGCGTTTGTATGACTGATTTACATTTGCATTCCCATAAGAAAATATTCAGTGAGTATTACACGGTCACGTTAGTATATAAAAACTCAATAAGAAACGACACATATAAAGGTGGAAAGAAAAAAATTATGAATCATAACTACATCTTTTACATGTATCAGTTGTTAATTGAGTTTTACACAATTACGTGATTCCATATTAATTAGTCATTGAATATTTTCTCCCTTGCATATAATTACATGATTTCATTTGGGTGATATTAATATGTAAACATGATAAGTGCAACGAAGTACATGAAAAGAGAAAAATTGGAAATATGCTAATCAATTCATCTATAGATGTATTGTAATACCAAAGACATTGTAAATTACATTTATAATGACAAAGCGTGTACGCATTTACATACAAATATGTATGTATATATATATATTCATGTATATTATGTGTTCGCTTAATATTGTAAGTCAGGGGAATTGACTAAGTAACGACATCTAAATCAAAGTTCAATGGATCGACCTCCTCCTCCTTCTCTGCTGCCAAATATTTTATGCTATTAAATGTATGCATCGAGATCCTTTGAAGAGTGCAACCCACCACCCGTTTTCAATAATAGTTTATATATATGGTTGACCTTTCGATAGATTCAGGGCATTCAATCGGCCCACGCACAATTTATATTTGACAATTTCAGAACATAGATAATGCAGGGCATGCAAATATATGATCGATCACAAGTCTTAAATTGTTTTACCTTACCAACGACAACCATAAGCTAGTACTAACTATGATCCAAGAGGTCTGAGGAACGGCCTGTCAATCTACAGATCCTTTCCTGCAGTTAAATATGTCTTGGGATTGCAGCATGCACTGATGATGAGAACGTTTCCTACACAGACCATCCCCTAGTCGATATTTTTAGAGGAGCATCAAATTGGGAGAAGAGACAGATAGACAGGAATTGTGAACGTGTATATTTGGAGGAACTAGCTAGAGATAGGGACTCAAGAGTTGCTGCTATATTTTTCAATAAAGCTTGTGGATTAGGAAAGTGATGAGCGAAAGAACACCGTGCTAAAACTGGAAATAGAGTAATATTGCTAGCACGGGCAGGCATTAATTCTGATTATAATCATTAATGTCAAGCATCATTTAATCCACCAAAGCGTGCATAATTTAACCAACGTGGATTGGTTCAAGCAGTTCGGTACTTGTTCCGCTTAAGCAAGATCTCGAGTTCAAGTCTTTGTGAATGTAAAAAATCAACATCGGGAGAGTTTTACCCTTTAGCGGGCCGACTCGGGCTTCACTAGATTAGTTATGGTCCAATTGGACTTCCAGATGTCATGATTTATATCAAAAAAAAAGTGCATAATCTAGCAAGTAGATGTTAGCTTGGATCGGAAAAATAATAATCCAAAGCTAGCGTTTGCATGATCCATGGAGTCTTTCCTTGGTCTTCCATTGCATATGAAACATGCCTCTCTCTTTTTATGTTCTTTTTTTTTTCCCCTTTTGCTAGTAACTATTATCATTAGTCTTATATATAGTCAACCATGTAAATGTACATATATGTGTATATATATTTTAATAACAACTCAGATGTTTGGTTAACAATATCAACACCAAAGATGTACGGTGTGCCTAATCCTTGTCTTGCTGCTTATAGGGAATGTAAATGGAGATAGTGATCTCCTAATAATTTAAGGGTTGACCAATTAATTAGTTTAATCTACAATTATTTGAACATCTCTAATGCTTAATAAACAACCCAAAAAAAAGAAAAAAATGGATAATATATTCATCAAATATGAATATATGTATATATACGCGCATATATGAACCTCCCTCGAAAGATAGGGACTATTCATAGCTGAAGTGTACTCTTTTAGAGAAGATAAAACAAAATTATAAAGAAATCATGTAAGAAGTTGGGCTTCAACGTCTTCTTTACATCTGTTATTTATTGATAAGTATCATTTTGTATGCCCACAACGCTGCCTGGCTGGAGGTAGATAGGAGTAGTAACAATTATATATTGTTGTCCTTATACTATAAATGGAAGATTTTAGTGTACTAAAATAACTGTTCTATAGAGTGTGGTAAAGGGAAAGATGACAATAACGTCGACCAAACGTACTAATTAGTCTAATACATCAGACAGAGATGATGATCGATCGGACTGTTGAGAAGAGCGAGAGATTGTTGCGGGCAGACCACTATATATACATGTATATTGCTCTGTATGGATTATATGGACATTGTCTTATATCAATCGTGTGTCAGCTATATTTTGAGAATATGTAAAAGGTTTAGCTGATTACATTCGCTTTGCCAGATAATTTTCTCCGCTTTGTATATATAAGTTTCGATGCATAGAAATTAATGAAGTCGTTATTGAAAAGAAATATAAGTAAATGAGTAACCGAAAAAAAAAAAAATATATATATATATATATATAATTATATGATGATTATATGGAGAAACATTAAATGATCATGCTTAGACGATCATCTATATAACTTTTGGATCTTTGAACCCTCTACTTCGAAAGAATATCTTACAGAACTATTTACATTAGCTCCGATCTTTTCAGACCGGATCAATCACATTGAAGAAGAAATTTACGAGCATAGAGAATATAACATTTATATATTCATCATGACCCCCAACATAGATATGAGAAAGAGGACGGGACCTAGGAAAGACTTTTTCGGTGGAGGTAAATGGAATCGAATAGCCTTTTAGATGTGTCTTTTTGGATCGAGTAGGGAAGATGAAAAGGATTTTGCTGTACTTGGAATACCCCTTTAAGCTCAGAGGGCATGGGGTTCTCGGATGAAATAGGGACTTAGCCATTGTTATGGGCCTTATTCATCATCATTCCACCTGTCATAAAGTCCAAACGCTCCCTAGTGGGCCCAACATAGACCATTTCCACTTCCCAAATTTAGTAAATCATTATCTCTGTTATGGCCTTCCGTTTTTGGGTTTTGGATGTCAACTCCACTTATTGTATTTCCTTTTCATTCGGTAAACTAAAAATAATAACAACATATAATAATTTAATCGAGAAGGAATGAGTAAGAAGCACGAAAGCAATAGACTAATGTAAATTAAAAGTCATCAAATCCTTTCAAATCGATATTATTGGCTTTAATAAATCCTTTAGTGAATTAATCTGTCAATGTCTATCTCATCGTTGAATAAATAAGACGGTAATTGTGGGCATTAGCCAATTTCTGCGGCGAGGTTGGGATCAGCTTCGAAGCCAGCCCAGCCCAAAGCTGATATCTAGAGTCGTCGGAATCTGTCAAAGGTGCAATCACGCTACAGAAAAACAGGTTTAGGACGACCCAAATTTTGATATTGGACCCATTTTGAGGTCAAAAAATGCCTCGCGACCCTCCTTCTGACCCTTCGAGAAGGGTCACCCCACGCCATATGCCCGATCTAGGCCAACATTAGGCCTCAACTTTCAACAATGATACTTTTTAAATTATTTCTAGCTATCCAATGACATAAATCAGCTCATGTAAGAGAGTATCTGAGAGTTGCCACGGATCGTGTTAACATATGAGTTTCCTAGACTCAGATTGCAATTCACTCTAACCAATCCGGTCCATTGAATATGCGCTCTTGAGGCGGCTTGTCGGACTATTAGATGTCACGGGTGATTTTCAGGAGCAACGAACGGTCCTCGTGCCACATTTTTCAGCAGAGCTTTAGATATTTGCTGACTTCCAAAAGGTAAAGCAGTGACATCATTTGTCATGGCACGTGTATTGACTTGTAGGAAAATTATGTCCTGCTTTGTCTAAGCTGAGCCAACAACAACAGAAGCAAATGTATTTCTGACGATTCCATGATCTAGAAGAAAGGGGGAGAGACCATGGGGTTCTGGTCGTCGATTTGCTGCTGTTTCTACCGCCCCACCCGATCCCGAATCTCCGGTGACGGAGAAGTCTCCAGAGGAGTTCAGAGCCAGAAGCCTAAATTCCTTCAGGAGGAATGCCAAGTGCCACTTGTGATCCCTCACTTTCCGGTCACCTCGAGCCCCTCTCGGTTGTAAGTGCTCTCATAAGTCTAGCCAGGGCTAGGGAGGCTCTTCCATCACTCTCCCAACCAGGTCATATATATATGTTCATCCCTTAATTAGTCATCTCATCATGTTCAGTATGTATTACTAGACTTTGATAGGGGGGACTCTCCTGTCGGAAGACAATTTGCTATCTGTGGTTGTGCTTGGTAATCAGTAGTTTGGCACGCGTATGTATTATTTATGACTGAGAGTTAGGATTGCTTGATGAAAGGGCAAATGAAACCTCACTTTTAATGATGTAGGACATGAATGAGACTAGCAGACTCATGAGTGCTTTCTTCATCAGAGTTGTCTTCACAGAAAATCTCAAAACTGATTTCGGCAAAAGAACCGCAACAGAGCACCATGAAGTTGATTGACAACAGAAGCAGCTAGTTTTAGTCACACCACTCAAAGCTCGGTCGAGAAATGGCTTGTGGGTGAGCCAAAGAAGCGGGTATACGTTGACCTGAAAGACTTGTCTTGTAGTTCACGTTCATTGCCATCTTCAGCCTTGTTGAGCTTCTGCTGAAGGCATACTAGCGATTCCACCACATCAGACATAGGCGGTCGGAATCCGTAGTCAGGCTGCCCAAAATTTCATTCGGAACAAAACAATAATTAGATGACAGGGCAGTTAAAAATTACAAAGCTCTCCACTATTGATTCGAAGAGAAGTCGATATACGAAATTCCCTTGGTAAATCTGATACAGTTTCTAGGCATTTCATGCCATGCAAGTCTCCTCATATACTAATATAATTTTGTCCAATAATACTGTTCTCTGAGAGAATGGTATGATGCTTGTGAGTCTGGGATGGGAAAAAGTACCTGTAAACAACGTGAGATGATATCAGCTATGCGCGAGAGCACCCTCAAGTTGATTGTCCCTTTAATCCCGAGATCAACCATCTGTTCCAGATATTCAAGGTCATGAAGCCGGGACGAAGCCCATTTCACCAGAGAGTTCTCTTCCCTCGGCGTTGAACTGCAACACAGGATCAAAAAATCAACGCAAATATGGAGAGATCTCCACTTAAAACTGATAAAATAATTTCTGTAAAACATACATGTCGAAGGGTCTTGTCCCAGTAAGCAGCTCCAAGAGCAGCACTCCAAAGGCATAAACATCGCTCTTCGTCTTTTCAATCCCCGGTTGCCCATCTTCTGGTGCAATGTAGCCTGAATCTCCAATGGCCATCTCAGATGCCTGCTCATATTTTCCATAAATAGGGAGTAGGTAAATAAGTCTATTGATCTGCTTATTTCCTCACAAAGTACTAATTGCATTCAAAATTTAACCTTGAGCTTGGCACTGTTACTTGTAAGCGGTCTCAGAACAGCAAGCCCGGAATCACAAACAAGGGGCCTGAGCTCTCCATCAAGCAAGATATTCCCTGCCTTTATATTGTTGTGAGCAATAGGAGGTGAGACTTTCGAGTGCATGTACCTAGAAAAACGAAAAACAAAACTCAGAGAAATTTCTCAGCTGACATTGGATTACAGGCATTCAGTTAATGTAGTTTACTGACTCTAGTGCCTGAGCAACTCCAAGTGCGATTTGAAAACGCAAACTCCACGGAAGAGGCCTGTAAATTCCGCTGTGCAGTGCATCCTCGAGGGACAAGCTCCTGATGTATTCATAGACTAGGATATGTTGTCCATGCTCTATAGAATACCCAACAAGTTGCACAATGTTTGGATGCCTCAGTTTGTATGCCATGAAAATCACGTCCAAGACTTGCTCCTCTTCTTTGAAGGATAAAGATGCCATTTTCATGACCTTCACAGCTAGAATCTGACAGCAAGAGAAGACCCCAAATCAGACTTCCACTTAGTTTATCTCTCTCTTTCGAATATGATCAATAAGAGAAATGAACTAAATGGATAAGGTTCCTACTCTCCCGTCCGGAAAATAAGCTTTGTACACAGATCCCAGAGATCCTTCACCAATGATTCTTTCTTCACTGAAGCCATTTGTGGCGTACTGAAGTTGCTCCAATGTAAAGAGCTTCGCGCATGGTGGGAATTTACCCTCTCTGGAGAAGCTCTTTCTCGTGTAGAACGTTGCACTGGCAGAAACATCAGGAGATATGATGGGCAGGACACCTGGGCTCCCTTCTCCTAATGAACAAGACACTCCATCACTGGAAATAAAGAGTCAGGCAAGCAATACTTCTCAGGAAATAGCTCAGTTTAATTCACCTCTTCCTGTTCCTTCTGATTGGGACTCAATGGAGCTTCCGCTGCTGCTGCTGCTGCTGCTTCCAAAGCCCTTAGGCTTCATGGCCCGAGTTCGATGGATACGGATTGCGATCAGAAACGCTGCACAGCTCACAGCTAAGGTTACTCCGCCGACAATGCAGGCGATTCCCCCAGGACCCATCTTTTTCTTCCTGGGCCTACGGGCCTTAGGCGAGGGATAGTTTCCAATAGCAGTTGATTGACTCGTCGGGGGGCTACTTATATTCCTTTTAATGGGCAAACTCGGTGGGAAATCCCACATCGGAGAGCCGGCTGCATGGAAATGGTTACTGCCAAACCTGACAAGAAGTGGAAGTAGCTTAGAATTCACTACCCTTCATGATAGGATCTTATGTAGGCAACTTGTAGCAGGACTAAAATCTTTGACACTGACCACAGATTTTGGATATTCTGGAAGCTCTTTGGAATAACGCCACTGAACTGGTTATCTTGAATGTTCCTGGTAAATTCGAAAGTGAGATAGCTTGGGAAAAGAAGTTGACAGCTGAGATGTGAAACAAGAAAGGCCCAAGGAGAACTTACAGGTCGGTCAGGGGGAGGTCAGCTAATAAAGTCACTGCTCCAGTAAACTGGTTATTCTGGAGGAACCTGCAGATGCACCAAACTAACACGTGATCCAAAAACCTGACAGATGGGAAGATATTCTCGGAATCAGAAAAAAAAATTCTTACAGTCCAGCAAGATTTATGAGAGACTCGAATGAACTCGGGAGGTCCCCAGTGAAGTTATTATATGATAGATCCCTGTAAAATTAGATGTATATCTGTTACCGTGGGCAAAAGAGAAGGATGGAAAACTTTGAAATTTCAAAATTCCGGTGAGGAGTAGATCCTGGAAATGGATCAATGGGAAGTTTACATAGTTTTCAGATTTTGCAGCCCCGTGAAGACATTTCCAATGGGTCCTGATAGCGTATTGTGGCTCAAGTTCCTGAAAAGAAAAGCATACTTTGAGTTCATTGTTCGAGAAATGGAGAACAAAGCTAGAAAGGTATGAAGATGCTGCTGCAGGCAACATACAGATGCCTCAAATTTTTCAGGGAACCTAATGAGTGAGGAATGCTCTCGACCAAATGGTTACAAGCCAAGTTTCTGCACGAGGAACCGATAAACAATCAGATCATCAATCGCAAAGAAAAGTAAGGAAAAGAGAGGTGTCAACAAATGCGAAGATAAGCAGGAAAATCAATCGTCTTACAAGAGAGTGACGTTCGGAGGTAAATTCTGAGGAATTTCTCCCCATATGCCATTAGAGCTCACGTCCCTGATAAGAATTTACGCAAATGAACACATCAGTAGTGCACCTTCCCACACTAAAGTCGAATCTTGATTTGTCCGAGAGTGGCAACTTACAGTAGCCTCAGGCTCCGGAGGTTATAAAGCTCGGCACCTAGAACACCGCTCAAGTTCAGGCCATCAAGTTTACTGCATACGATCAGCATATAGTCACAAGATTTACACTGAAAAGCAGCTCATAATCAAAATATTGACCTATTCATTCTTGGATATTACGGACGTGAAGGAGATTACAGGTATTGCACGGAAGATCCCGAACATGCAACTCCAGTCCATGGCTCCACGCACGGATCCCCACCATCCGATCTCCATCCTTTCAGCTGCGATGGGTAATTTAGGGACCCATATAGATCGTGGAGTGCTCTGACTGTCCGAGAAAAAAGATGTCATCTTAGAGAACAATATAACTGAATTCACGTAACTAACTTGTTGAGCAAGAAAATTGAACTAAGTTCAAGAAACAGCTGAAAAGCATTGAACATTATTTCACTGATCAGTTGATAGAATGGGAGAAATTTCCAGGATAAATATATGAATACCGTCGAGAGGGTCTGTCACAGCAAAAGCCTGCACGTTGAGGATAGTCAAGATCACAACCAAACCGAGGCACAAACAGCAGTTCTTTCTCACCATCTCATCGGAGAAATGGGGATATATCTCTGATTTCCCTGTAAACATGTAGTCAAGTTTCAGAGAGGCAGCAGGCTACCGATTTCCGTGAACAGAAGAACAAGAACGAGCCATGGATCACCTTGCGAGCCGAGGGCTGTACAGAGAAACAGGAGAGCTCGAAGAATGCTGCGATCTTTGATTCTTTTTTCTTGAAATCAACTCCCGTGCAAGATGTTCAGTCTCCAGTGGATTCAACTCTCGTTTTCCCCAGTGGAACAGAGAGGGGAGAGAGAGAGAGAGATTGAGAGGGATTACGAGATAGAGAGATTGCTTTCTTAGAGAGTGAGGGAGACCTGTAGCTTTAGCAGTACTGTTAAAAAATCGTTAAAAGTTAGTTATCAAGGAGCAGCGGGCTTCTTTCCCGCTTCAATTTGTAGTTTATTCATTTTAAGAAAATGGCCTTAGAATCAAGAAATAGCTACGTTCAACCGAAAATTTCAAGAACACGAATTACGAATACAAGAGCAAAACGACTGTGGCACATCCCCATAGCATATAATTTCTTTGCGCATGGTCACCCATTTAATGATTATAGAGGTGGGTGGTCCGATGTACTAATGATACAATGCATGGTAAGCAGCAGCGGTTTGCCAGATATAAACGATATAGTTGGATCACGAGACTAAGGATCAATTGCGAGATATGAACTATCTAGTGACATACACTGGCATGCAAACCAGCAATAATATATAATTTATAGGAGAAACAGAGTCAACATGATAAGTTCACAATCCAAGACAACAGCTAATAACTGTTCGGCCCGGCGAAGTTGCAATTTAGTAAGCAAGGTCTCCGCAGCCAGATTATGGTCCTCGGGCAGAATCGGAGCCAAATATCAAATTCAGTTGAGTTTCGGTCCTAGAAAGTAAAATACAGACACCAGGTCATGGAGAATTAACTCCAGATAAATGAGGACACAGATCACCTGCAAAAATAGTGCCAATTCTAAAGCAGGCACCCCAAGATCCTCCGAGAAACCCATACAGAACAAAAGAGGGGATATGCACCTAAAGCGACCAGTGCATTTGCTGGGATGAGTCGAAAGCTCGGGAATGGTCAAGCTCCATGTACTGCCTCCTGCTCTGCTGGGACAGCTCGAGCTCACCAGGGAAGTGACTGTCCAGAGGCTGTGAGAATTGGCCCAGACCCAGCTCAGATGGGATCCCACTAGAATCATCACCTGCTTTGAAGCCCCACAAGGCACTGGGAAGATGACTAACGGAAGCACCATGAGGAGCTGCCGTGGTTGGGTTTTCTTGTTGAGTAAACATCTCGTTCACGCTCAAAGCCGAGGCTTGGCTTCTAGAAGCGCTCCATGGTTGATTTGACAGAAGAGAGAGAGCACAGGTTGAGCCAGCAGCCACTCCTGTGTAGCATTCTCCAGGAGGGATTCCAGGAGAAGGCAAGCTGCTACTGCCACCACCAACAGAACCTTGGAGGAAGAGATTGGGTGGTGGGGGATTCCCAGAGCTGCTCTGCCATGGATGATGAAGTGGAAACTTTCCATGGCCACTCGTTTGATTTGTAGGTCCACGATCAGATGATCGAGGGGGTAACCATGCATCCCTTGCAAGATGCCTGGGGTATGCTGTGAAGTCCATCACAAAGCCTCCTGATCTGCTGCTGTTATCTGTTCACGTACAAAAATGCATAAGCTGAGACAAGAATTACCATACAATAAGACTTAAACATTGCACAGCGCCGCAGCCATGTCATTCATATATTTGTCATCTCAAAACTCCTCGTAGTATGGGCTGGAAGAATGATAAACCCCCTGTGATTTGAACTAGATTAAACAAAAGGAAACAGAATAAAGTGGAGACATGAGGGAGTATGATATTTCGAACCCATGTGTAGTAATCTACGATAAAGAAACCACGCCAGCTGATCTGAAAGCTTAACCACCGGATGAAGGCATGATCCAACATTATATTAACCAAACCGGAGGAAAGACGAGGAAAAATGAGAGGTCTCACCAAATACTGAAGTAGAGAGCCGTCCATAGCGAGAGGCCAATAGGGATCCAGGTGGGGGCTTCCTGCGACGCTCATTGTGACCAGCTAAGCGTCTTCGACAACTACGTTTCACTTGATCAAACTCTGCAAGCTGATGAAACCTGGGAACAGTCTAGCCAGGAGCTATTAGTTTTCATCAAACAATAAAAAGACAAAAACCGCAGGACAAACGGCTAAAATACGATTACTTCTTGTCTTCACATGAGTGATGTCTGTGTTTTATCATGATATTGTAAGGCATGATTAACGAACCCGAAAAGTTTGAAGTTACATGAAAGGCTAAGCAGAAAAGAACTGCAAGTTTGGATCCATATGTACTTCAGAGACTTTACAAATATTTATTTGTTTCAGCAGTACTGTAAAGCGCTGGTCATAGCTGTTCGCTCCACTGGATTTTCAGTTTTCCATGAAGACTGCTGCCCCTAGAATTAGATTCCACAAGAAAAGTGGCCTTGAAAGCTAATCATAATATGTTTCCATATCGATACAAAAGGGCAGAACTGGAAATCTTAGAGCAAATATTAAAAAAAAGTCCTCCCAGCATCCGTCTTGTACAATCCTCAAGTTTGATAAAGATAAGGAAAGAACAGATTCCGGTCATTGCAGAAAACAATTAAAGACATCCCCCTTCTTAGATGATCAGGAACAAACAGAAATTGTGTCGAATACTGGAAGCTCAGCAATTAACAACCATTTTCAGTAAAAGAGCTATTGAACACCTTGGAAAGTACAAGACCAATTTTGCTCTGTATAGGATAATCATCACCTAGAGGACCAAACTGTTACCATTTTCTTCTGGAAAAAAAAGAAGCACAGTGAGCATGAGTAGGCAGGTCTAGGTGTTAGAATCTTTCCAAAAATGAATAGTCGAAGAGAATAGGGACGTGGAGACAAGCAGAAAACACCCAAAAGTATAACCCCATTCTATAAGTGAATCACCACAAGAAAAAAGGCAGTAGCTTTCTACCAGAAACGAGCCAATCACAACCTTCCGACAACATAAGCAACCAAACAAGAGCAGTCATTTTGCCATTACAACCCAAATAATTATTATACTCAGACTCTTCCAAGCACAACATCAAGTCAAGTACAACCTTCCAAACACGTAAAATGACACTGAAGCAGACTTAAAAGAAGCAGCTTTGTCACCGAACCTCCAACCAAAACCAAGAATTAACTGGTGTTCAACTATAATAACCAATTTTTAAGAACATAAATTGAGTGGCTGATTAAGGAAGTAACTTCTGAAAAATTATCGGCAGCAAAACTAATTAACAGGTAGAAAAGCTGAAACTAACAACGAGAATGTACTAAAATCTTCCTGACTGGGCAAATAAATTATACCCGAAAAAAAAAACCCTTCTTTTTTCCTGGAAGGTGAAGTTCAGAAGAACCCAACAGAACCTTGTGCTTTAGTAAGGCCAAGGTCCATGAGAATGAGCTGTCAATCGTCGAGTATGAGCTTCAAGGAACCATGGGAGGTGGGAAGGAGGGGGGAGAGGGAGAGAGGGGCGCAGACCTGCTGCACTGCTGACAGAAGCGCTGCTCTATGCCACCAACGATGACTTTAGGGGACTTGGAGTGCATCCCACAGACCTTGTGCCTGGAATAGTAAGCCTTGGCGTCGCTCAGATCCACCTTGCATCCCTCGACCTGGCACCGGGGCGGCTGGCCTCCCTGCATCGGCCCACCTCCGCCACCGCCGGCGGTGGCGGCCCCCCTGCCTTTCTTGGAAGATGATGAAGCGGAGGAGGAGGAGGAGGCGGAGGCGGAGGCGGAGGCGGGGACGGGCTTGGCAGGAGGAGGAGGAGGGGGAGGGTTGGGGGGATGGGGGGCATGGTCCTCGAAGTAGATTTTGCGGCCGAACTTGAGGCCGTGGTGGAGGGGGGAGGAGGAGGAGGCGGTGGTGGTGGTGGGAGGGGAGGAGGAGCCAGAGTCGGTCAGGGAGATCGAGCCCGGTTCCATGATTGAGGAGTAGGTCTACAGGAGGAGCTTCTTCCCATTCATTGCAGGACAATTCACGGGGGAAAGAGTGGGGTGTTCTCTGCTGCCTCCTCTGAAATTGAAGAGACTGCAGAGAGAGAGAGAGGGGGGGGGGGGGGGGGGGGGGGGGGGGGGGGGGGGGGGGGGGGGGGTTAGAAGAGAGGGTTAAGAGAGTGGTGGTGGTGGTGGTGGTGGTGGGGAGTGGACGGGAAAGAAAAGCAGACACCTGACACACTCTCCCATTGCCCATTGCCCCCGTTGCCACTCTCTCTCTCTCTCTCTCTCTCTCTCTCTGCCTCTCTGTAGAGTAAGAGTAGAGCGGGACAACACTCCTATGTCTACTGTGCCCTCTCTCCTATGTTTCTCTAGCAAAAAATAATAAAATAACGCAACAATGGGCCACCCAAAAAATAAAAAGATGAAAAATAAAAACAGAGAAAGAGGTTGTCTCTGTGTGTCTTTCTGTGTAAATGAGGTTGGCTGTTTGGTTAATTCAGAGAGAAAAAGGTTCGAGAGAGGACCACTTTTATAGGACTCTTTAACAATTCCTTCTTCTTCCATGGGAATCAACAGTCCAAATTCATCCATCCATACCGACAGCAGGTTGGTTAGGTTGCAACCTAGAAGGTTACGTATGGTTAGTGTTTGGTGAATGCAATTACTATATTTGGTACCCATGATCTGCTTAGACTGCCTATTATCCCGATTAAAAAGATCGATCGATTGACACGACATGCAAATGCCTTTTCTAATGCATTTGGAATCAATCAGATGTGATCCTACGGCTGGCAGAGTTCTCCTGGTGATGGTATAACATAACTACAGTGTCAAGACAGCAGAAGCTCGGCCCGTGGCCCAGCGCGGTAACCGATGTTGTTGGCGGGGAGACCAATAATTGAGGATGAAGAATGTGAAAAAGAAGGGGTTATACTTTTGGGGAAGCTAAGGTAAGGGGAGGAGTTCCCATTTACAGGCATATATATACACATCAGGAACTGTTCAATTTCAGTTGGATAGAAACGGAAGGGCAAAAGTTCCCCATACTGTGTGTTCCCCCCCCGTACATAGGTTAGGCAGATAGGGGCTCAGATTCAGACTCAGAGGATTCTTTTACGTTCGGTTTCAGTTGATTTGATGATTTCCGATTTGGTTAAAAAAGTTGTTTGGCCAAAGTAAGCATGCATAGGTCTCTAGTCTTAGCTTTAATTCTTGACTTTCATCTTCTTCCCCTCTTAACTCTCTCTATATCGTGTTGTGTTGGTAACCATTTCGAGCCGTTCATGCAACGGTCGTCATCCTCGAATTACTGTAGGAGGAATAGCATCCATTCTGGAATTGACATCACCGAGCACCCACCACTACCATCCCAGTCATGTCTCTATGGGGATGCACCGCGCATGCCATCTGTAAACAACCCCTCAAGATTTTTTTTGTAAAAGCCATCCCATCACACATTAACATTTCCGAACGCTCCCCAAAACTTTGGCTAGGTTCTTGATCCTTTCTAATTGCATCGAGCAACGTGCATCCAACTTTTGAAACTAATGACCAAGACATTTGAAGTACTATTCCTTCCAACAAAACCCTTTCTTCATATCTCATGAACAGATGTTTAAATCATTTCCAAATAGTCCCTAATAAGATGCTCCACCTTGAGGAAGCAGAAATTGTACTCGCAACCCATTAGTAGCTAATGGGCAACTGTGTACTTTGTAGTCTTATTTGTCATTACCATGAAGATGGGTTCCTAATTTAGCTTTCCATGATTCCCTCATATCCGGCGAATGGATTATTAGTCCGTACAGAGGGAAAGTCTCCTCCTTTGTTTCTCGTACCATTACATATAGGGCCAGCAATATTTAATACGACACGATAACACAACATGGATACGACACGAAGTTAAACGGGTAGGTTTTTTTATATTCGGTATAAACCAGTTCAACTCGTTTAGACACGATTAATAAACGTGTTTCGATGGGTTGAACCCGCATAACCCGATTAGACACGATTAAACCTATTTATTTAGACGTGTCTAATCGTGTAATCCGTTAACTCGCTTATCTAATCGAATTTACCAATATACCCTTCCACTAACCCTAATTTTGAAATTTCGATATAAACGGGTTCAACCCATTTAGACACGATTAATAAACGTGTCTCGATGGGTTGAACCCGCATAACCCGATTAGACACGATTAAACCTATTTATTTAGACGTGTCTAATCATGTAATCCGTTAACTCGTTTATCTAATCGAATTTACCAATATACCCTTCCACTAACCCTAATTTTGAAATTCCTCATGTCCTGCAGCCTTGTTCCTCCCTCTTGTCCTGCGAGTCGCGCCTCCTGTCCTGCGAATATGCGACGGTGCGACCTGCGGTGCTAGTGCTATTGAGTACTGATTGCCTAAGCCTTCCCGTTCCTGTTCCTGTTCCTGTACGCTCGGCCGCAAAACCCTAACCCGTAACCCTTCGTGACAGTGAGTCAGTGACTTCGTCCCTTCCCTTCCTCCTTCGATTCCGGCGTTCAGCCTCCACCTCTATCAGCAGAAGAACTGAAGAAGCCTCCATCGCTCCAACCATCCACGATCCGCTCCGCCATTCCGCTCGACCCTGTGACCTCGAACCCCTGTGACTGCGACCCCGCGAACCTCGACTCCAGCCCTCTCTTCGACCTCAAAGTCTCAGACGAAGCGACGTTGGCTCGGTCCTCGACCTCAGACGACGTCGACCTCGAACCCGACTCGACCCCGCGACCTCCACCCCGCGACCCTCAAGTCGTCGACCGTTGAGCCCCCGACCTCAAGCCTTCTCTAACTGTTCAGCCGTTGCGACGTCACCGATACCTCAACCGCACGGCCTCAACCTCAGGTATCCTTGCTGCTGCTCTACAGACCCGCCCGCTGCACCCCCTTCCCTGCTCTGCTTTGCTACATCTTTGATTTCATCCAATTTTTCACTCTGCTTTGCTTCATCAAATTAATTGATAATGGAGAAGAAAGCCATGTTGTGCCTTGAATTGAATGGGACCGATTATATGTGTTTGCTTGAGCCAAGTTATGAATCTGTTCAAAAACACTAGGGAGAATTGGTTGAAGCTGAAGTTTTTGTTTTTTGGTACTTTATCATGTCTATGTTTTAGTTCTTTCCATTTGACATCAAGGACCAGCTCGATGATCATGATTCATGACGGCAACTCATTGATTAGTTCCTTAAAATTGATATGTCTGGTCAATGGTTCGATATTCATCGATAGCTGCATCTTGGAATGATTGTCTTGTTATGGCCTTCTCTTGTGAAAATTGATAAGTTTGAGACGAGTTTGAGTTCTTCGGTTCCTATGTCATTCGGTGTTTGACTTCATGTATGTTTTGTAGCTGAGTAATTACTCCTCCTACGACGGAGTGTTATACTGCAAACCCCATTTCGATCAGCTCTTCAAGATGACTGGACGATTAGAGAAAAGTTTTGAAGGTGATTATGAACATATATATTTATATGTGTTTATGATCCTTCTGAGTTCTGATGATGAATGCCTACTTTGGAAGCATCAATGATATGATGCTATTACAAGTTATTGTAATCTATTTTAAGACTTAAGAGTATACTTATATCTCATGATCTTTGTACTTCCTAGATTATGATCCATTTCTATGAATGAAATGAGTATGGTTAACTTTTTAGAAAATTCTATTCGGAATAAACAGGTCGTAATTGTGTTAATGTGTCAAATAAACGGGTCGTGTTAACGTGTCGAATAAACGGATCGTGTTAATGTGTCCGTATAATCGGGTTGATCGGATAAACGGGTCGTGTTAACGTGTCCGTGTAACTGGACTAATCGAATAAACGGATCGTGTTAACGTGTCGGGTAACCGGTTATAATCGTGTCATGTACGGACATGTGTACCTATTATGATACGTTTCGATAAACAGGTTTAAACGTGTCGTGTCCGGGTTGACACTAATATAAACAGGTCGTGTTCGTGTTTCCAAAACTTGACCCGTTTAATGATCGTGTCATGTACGGTTTATGACTTTGATGACACGAACCCGTTTAGACACGACACAAATTGTTAGTCCTAATCACATATATGTATTACATACACAAACACGTATATAAATATATGACCCAGTTTCTTTATTTTTTTTCCGGTAGTTTCTTTATTATTCAGCTGGAGGATTAGGATTAATTAAATAAAATAGAGTCCCATTAATGGTTAATATCTGACCATTACCAAAAATGTGGTCGATGTGCGGTCCGCAAATCACTGCTTTTTCCAGAACGATTACCATAAATGTTCGCCGTGGATTCTTTCCTATATATAGGCTGCTTTTTTGGCAATTATTTTGAAGTAGATTTTTTTAATACCAATGCTACTAAGTACGCGTAGAGGAGAAAAACATAAAAAAGAAAACATGTCGAGATGGCGACAATTAATAAGTTAATTATTGGCTGGGTTGTAAAGAACAAAGTAGCCAGTCAAATTGGAGGCCACCCGTGGGGCCATGCTGCCCCAAAGTTCCTGCCAAGATTCTCGTCTATTTTTGACAGAAAAAAAAGGAAGAAAGGAAAAAAAAAATAGTTCAAGAGAAAAACTTAATAATTGTAATAGTTAATGCTGAACTGATGATGATTCCAATAGGTATGTATAGCATAGCCATTGTTATATGTATCATAGCATAGGCACGCATACGTATGAGAGCATTCTATAATATTGTTGCAAGTTCGATGAATATGGAATTACTGCGATTACACAAATATATAACCGAAATTACAACGTATCAGTTTCAGTAAATGAGTCTTATATTTAAAAACTAATTAACTATATATATCTCAAAATAATATTGTCGATTGTTCCATCTGGTGTCTCGATAAATTTAAATAAGGGTTTACAATACAATTGAATTCTAAACGATAAATAAGCCGAATGTGACCGTAACACATAGGAATTATGCCTTTTGTAAGGTCGAATTGTTATAATTAATTTTACATTGCTTAAGAACATCCGTAATTTGCTGAAAAAAGAAGGCATTCACTTTTGGGGTAATTATTATGTTTTCTGTTGGATTAGTCAAAGTAAAGCCACAAGGGTAAAGATGCTTAGCCACTCTACTTTCATGTTCTCTTTTATCCCTCTAAGGAAACACATTTGATAGCACTACAACAACCTAGCCAGCTTTCTGGTAATCCGACGACATTTTAATTTTTATTGATAATGATAGTGAACTGAAACACACACACACATATATATATATATATATATTAGTTATTGTTGTATATAAGTATTTTATTCAAAATTCGTGAAGAATTTCTCAAGTTTATATCGCCCTAGTATCAATCTGTACTATCTATATATTCATTTGTCTCTTTCTTTCTTCTTGAGGGCGAGTGATCAATATGATTATCGCTGTTATTAACACATGAGGAAATAAGAAGGATGAAGCTGTCATTTTAATCTTTAAAAATCGAGCACACGAGATCGATTGTCGGGCCGTCACTTGACAGCTGGAGAGGCAGGTCGCCAAGATTTATAGGGAGGAAGGTCGAAAATAGGACATACACATAGGACGGTGAAAGATGAGTCGAAGGAGGGACAAGTTGCAAAAGAGTTATAAGGAAACCAGTCCAAAAGGGGGCACTGGACATAGGATGGTGAAAGATGAGTTGGGGATGCACCAAAATTTGATGGGTCCGTCCTATTAGGCCATATTATAAAAGGACGTGACCCATCCACAAGACAACAACTATAATGCTCCGAAAAGACACACCGACTATATACGTGGATGCAACTAACCAGTAGCAGGTTAGCCCGTGTAGCAAAAGAGTTTGCTCATCTCATTCAGTATTAGATATCAAATATGCGGCACGCTTCAAGTTCAATATAAATTACATGCTTAGATTGGTTCAACAAAGGAGTATGACCGTACCATGGATTCAAGCCTCGGAAAGGTACGAGTAGGCGCAATCATTTGTCTAAAATGGGGAAAGACGTACATATGATGTTAAATGGCTCCTACGCGACAGACTGAGACAGCAGCACAATTAACTTCACCAGCTTTCTGCCGAAAAAAGAAAAAATGAAAGGAAAAAGAAAAGTAGGGACAGAGGGTCACCGCCGATTGTATCACTGAACCGAAGATTTCCTAGGACTCCCAGAAAAGTTTGCAACTTAAAAAAGCATTATTATCGAGCTTGACAAGAAGCAACACTCGTGGTTGTAAACTTGTAACTGGATAGATTTTTATTTATTTATTTATTTTAATCTCAACCTCATCCGTTCTACATGTGGACGTCCGTTTATCTATATCATATATAATTTTCTAAAACACGTCAACATATGACATGAATTCTAGTAAAAAGTCGGATGAAATCCAAATACCTCTATCTCTGACAAAACAATACCCAAGTGCTTAAAATATCGGCGAAGGCAGTACAGTAAATTATACATTGCTTGACGGTAACAAGATACTTTAGAATGCAGATTACAAGATGATACGTGGCGATTGGAGGCAAATCCAATGCAGATGCTGCGTGGGTTAAAGTGAAAACTCTGTTGGTTTAGAGAGTTTTGACTAAGCCCTTTGAGCTTTTTGAGGTTAAAAAATTAGAAAAACAAACGCGTGAAATCTGAACTAATAAATAATAGAATTGTTTCTCCTTCTTTTGGCTTGAATAATAAATAAAATTATTAAAAGAAGAGCACTTTGCAGTTTGATCTCAATTTTCGAGCTTGTTCTCTCCGAAGATTATATATTTCATTTCACATGAGGTAGTAAAAAAATTCCTAATAGTTGAAAACATTATATAAACAGTTTTTCATTGCTATTATGGGAGTACATACGTATATATTTCTCATTGTACGCAACTTAATATCCAAATTCCCATAAATCTTGTCTAATTTAGGCTCGAGTTAAATCCACTAAGAGGTAAATTTCTTTTAATCATGAATTTTTTTATTTATTTATAAGACTCAAACTCAAGACCTTTATCAAAGAGAGCTTGCATTGAATGCCTTAAACTAACACCCCCCCATATATATATTCGTTGGATCAAGCAAAAAAGTGCACATTTGCGTTGGAACCAATGGCCCAGGATTTTCTTGGCCTTTGGGCCTCAAGCAGAGGCCCACGCAGATTACTCCACAGACCTAGTTCCTCTCTTCCCATAATCTTCCTCACTTCCCCTAAAATCGGACCTAATTATTGGCCGGTAGCCTGTGCAACTGGGCAGGCCAATCCGTATATGCGTTAGCAAGGTCCTGAACATGGACTAGGAGTGGGTTCCTGGTCGGCTACATCGGCCTAGGCCAACGAGCTCTGTCCTGAAATAGTATCAGAAAATGAATATCTCCTGGAACGATATTATTATCTGGTGAGCTTGAGATTCACACTTTTACATTCCTCGGATGAACTGGTTTTATCCATTTCAGTTCCAATGATGAGCCACAGCAAGCCTCAAAAGTCGGTCCTCGCCTATGCTAATAATGGACCAGCCCAGCGCGTAATTCCAAATGCCATGAATAACCTCAGACAGTTGCAGGATATGCAATGCTAGGAAAGCAGATAAGAGAGAGAACTATACATACAAGAAGATAGAAATGATTCATTTTCAAAAAGAATCCATCTTCCCACCTATGGAACAAGTGATGCTGGGCTGGGTAAATGTTTTCACGATGAAAAAAAATCGGAACACTGTTCAGTAAAAACTAGCTTACTGAAGCATATATTTCTCTCTTCAGGTCTTGGAAAACTTGCAAGCCGTTCGGGTGATGATTTACTTGATGCTTAATGAATGCTCTCTCTGTAGTCGTGATTATGGTACAAAGGGATAACTTAGGATCGCTTGTTCCTTCATCTACCAACCACTTGTGCATTGAGTATCTAAGTTTGACCCTCTTGATATGATAGTTAAGATACGCTGGGAACTTCACTAGGGTCGAGACGGGATAGCCCAAACTGTTCACAAGGAAGTCTATCTTCCTGTTGATCAAATCCTTGGACTGGTTCAGTATCTGAGGAGCCACTCTGACCATCTCGAGGACATCCTTCGGGTCCAGGCCTGCTTCCACGAGGCAATTGAATCTTTCCTGGAGCTCTCCTCCTCTACCTCGGAACCGCTCGAGAGCCTTTTTCATTGCACTGGACTCGTCCACATATCCCAAGCCGGACAAGAACTTAATCCTTTCCATTAATGATCCATGGTCCTCACCCAAGCTGGGTAATCGCTCGATCTTTGATCCCATGACCCAATTCTTCATTTGGTTTGGATCTTCTAGGATGATTTTACGAAGTCGCCTCTTCCCAACATTTAGTTGAGCAAGTATACTGTTGGGTTTCTTCAGAGTGCATTGACCCAACAGTGACGGGTGAGATCGCAAGATTCTGCCAATGTCACAACTCTCCATGTCAATCTCAGAAAGGAAGAGAAAACACTGCCTCAAGTTTGAAACGAACTTCCCAAGTTGGATTCCTGGAAACTGAAGAAAAATTGGGGATAGACCATGCAGTGTAGACCCAAATTTGAGGAGAAAGCCGATGAGGGAAAGTGTCCTGCCCCCAGAGCCATCAAACAGAATCTCAGGATGCTGATGGATCAATTGGTTCAACTGCTCCTCATTGCAGCCCATCTGACTAAATAGGTCTAATAGCCCATGGATCTGACTCCATCTAATGTAGACACCATCAGGGAAAACCTCCTCAAGCCAACTGAACTCAACCCCGATCCCCTTCAACCTCTCTAACACTTCAACAAAGTCCTGGTTCACATCCCCAATCAAGAGATAAGGACTAGAAACAATAATCTTGATTACAAGAGACTTACTAAGCCCAAGCTCCTCATAAACTCGGATCTTTGACATCAAGATCCCAGAGTCATACCGGAAAACTTCGGAGGCCCCTTTAAATATCCTTCCAATCTTATTCCGTTCGACCCCGTAGTGACATAACTCATGATAGTTCTCCAGCAAAGTATCATCGTCACTTAAGAACATCAGATTCTGCGAAAGCAGCGGATTGTATTCGCACGGTTCCAGACCTATACTCTCAAAGAAAGGCTCGAACTCATTTATCGGATGATAACGCAAGAAGCGGGTCACCGACCGCTGAACATCACCCTCGCAATTGACCTTCTTTAAGAGTGTCTCGAGGAACACTGGCGAGTTCTTGCTTATATGCTCCGCGAGCATGAACTGCAAGCTTCTGGTGCAGTGCAGGTAGTCTAGGAGGGCAACTTGGGCTAGTTTCCGAGTCGCCCTAGATATCCTAACCACATCTTTAGCCGCAGAATTTTCCGAAGAAACTCTCTTTGTCCTGTACAATCGAGGTTTCATCATAGCAATGTGAAACGACCCAGGTGGCCAAGTTCCGATTTTGGCCGGTCCCAAGTGGTTCCCGGGGCAAGCCGAGGAGACCCATCTGAAAACAGATGCTACTCGGAGTCTCAGAAGACCCAAGGACATTGAGGAATCAACGCGGAACCAAAAACTCCAAGCAAACACCGAGCAGCCGAAACAGAGATAACATAAGCTCCAAGGCGACCAATTTATAGAATAGTAACAAGAAGGTCCATCGTCGTACCTCAGTTCCGAGATTCTGCAGCGTCTCAGCGGCGGCAACTGAACAGAGGGTTCGGCTATTAGTCGGTTCTCTTCTCTTCTCTTCTTCTCCAAAACTATATTACCCTACAGAAGCCGCAAATTCTTGATGGAAATAAAACATTCTGGTAGGGTTTCTGAGCTGCAGAGAGTTCAAGACAGAAAACCCTCGTGACGTCTCCAGTTCTGGTCGGAAGAGCCAAAACGGCGTAGCCCGCCTACTTCGTCCGGAACTGCGGGCGACTGTCTTCTCCTCTCGCATTTCGTTGGACCATTTTCCCCCCAAAATTCCTTTTCTCTTACCATTTAATCGGAATCCTCTTTTATTTCAAGCCATATCTCCCTTTTTTTTTTTCTTTTTTTTTATAAATTTAAAAAAGAAAAAAGAGAATTAAATTAAACTGTATTTCAATATGAATAACTTCTTGTGCAAGTTGTTTCTTGAAGCACGGGCTAATTGGAACTCTGAATTAGTACGACGGAACTGGATATCAAGGTTATCGGATTCAAAAGTTTTCGTATAGTTGAAGCTTTCATAATTCGATTCGGAATTCATGAATTTACAAACAATGTAAGCTTAGGTTTGAAAATTACATATACATACCATAAGTTTAATTAATTATTTAAAAATACATAAAAACTTGAATGATCCCCTCCCCCAATTTCCTAACTAGTGTTTGTTAATTTCCCGATATATATGTCAGATAGAGATACCTCAACTTAAATATGTAATAAGCTAAACTCAAGATCATATAAATGCAAAACGGTTCGAAACGTCTTCAATAACCAAATAATGATTAAACATTGTCCACTCCACACCAGTCCAAATCGAATTTAAAACCATGCAGGAGATGGTCTTACAGCAATAAAAGTGTCGCCCATTGAAGCGAGCTAATCGGGTTTTTGTTGGATTCTGTCGAACAAAATTCTTCAATCAAGCGTCCATGTTCTTAAAACTATGATGTGATGGGTAATTAGCTCTTCCTGAAGGCCAGACATCAGGATTAAGTATTTTTGACACAGGGCATCTGACTGATTTCTTGTACCTGTTCCGAAGAGCTCATAAGTGCTTGTGGAAATATCGTGTAGGAGGACAAACGTTAGTAGAGCAACCAAGTGCTTCCGGCAGGTATTGGCATACACTGATGACCCTTTTGCTGAGGAATTTCAGCAACCTTTCATGAACTCTTGACTCTCATGGATTCGATCTAAACTCAGAGACATGAAATGAAACAGAACATTAGTATAATAGTGAGAGTGAGACTGAGACCGGGACTCCTCTGGACTTGCAACATATGTGCTCGTCATCGTCTTCTATACTTCACCAACATAGCCTGTGTACATTTGGTATATCTTTACAAACAGATACTGTCACCCTCATCACAGGGACTTCTGCACGGTTCGGGTTGTTTTCTTTCTTTCTTTCTTTCTTTCTTTCTTTCTTTTTTGTTTTGACTAAACCAATGATTGCTCTTGCAAATAAAAGGATTCAGCTGATTGCTGCTTTCTTCGAGAGTCTTAACTTATTTTGGATGGGAATTGTGCGTTCTCGGATCCTCCAGCTCCCAAGGATTGATCGTCTTCGAGACCCAACTTGTTCTGATTGCTTAATAGCGCCTTTCTCGTTTTCTGCTGCTGATCGAACATCATCCTGAGTTGTCTCCCCTGCTCTTCGATTCGCAGCTGTAACTTCCTCTGAATCTATCCACAAGAGTCGCGTACTTATATTCTTCGATATTTGATAAATATAAGAATGTCCTGTTGAAAGCTCTCAAAGATCTTACTGGCATACCTCTAGTTGTTCATGGAGTTGCCTCTGGACATCCAGTTGAAGCTGCAGTGCTTCCTTGTTATGCGAGCCGCTGCAGAATAAGATGGATCGTAGCTTAAGCAAAAACGGATTCGAGTATAAAACCGTGTATGTGTATGATCTCTTTAAGAGCTCTGATTAATTTACCCTTTCAGATCAAGCCGGGGAACTTCACTTAGGATCGTTCTTTTTTCGTTCCTTCCTGCAGATATAGTCCAGTCATATTGGCACGAAAGATGGATAATAGTTTCACACCAAAGGGATTGGATATTGGGAATTCTTACCTTCTGCAGACTCTGGGATGTACTTTGCTATCCGATACTTCTGTTAATCAAATGAAGGGCAAAGTGAAAATCAATCAGCAAGTCAAATTAAAACCCACTTCGTGATGTTTAGTACAGCGATTCGTTTCCTCAAAGGGATGAGCACCTGCAAATGACTCTTTATGTGGAAGATTGTCAATCCATCGGAATCCATGAGCTTCAGAATAGCCTTAGGAGTTGCCTCTGCATATGAAGAGACGCACGATATTCATCAAAAGGAAAGATACTACACAAACTCCGTTCATCTTACGAAAGTCTCAGGCAAGCGAGGAGATTGACCAATACTTACTTTCGGCACCACCTAGGCGATTCACAGACTCAACAAACTTCTCATGAAGGTCCTGAGTCCATCTTATTCGTGTTTTGTTGGGAAGTGCTGATGTTGCTGATACAGAGAACGTCCCCGAGGAGCTAGTCGAATTATTGCTTCCGGATGGGAGTCTCAAGGGCTGCTTCTCTTGCTGTGATGCGAAGCTCACTTGTGACGGAGGTGGAGGATAACTGTACGAATTACAAAGAACCTGGAAACAGAAAAAAGATTTCTATGAGAAAACCAAAACAGAAAGCAGTAAAATTGGCAAACTAATGGAACTTTCTATTACCTTGCAGTCCTGATTTTCCTTCGGAACTGAGAGTTGCCTCCATAACAAGTCTCCATGATCTACTGATAGCTTGTCCTGTTCGCATGACTGGTCAGGTTGGTCTCCTGAGCTGATCGAGAAGCTCTCGCATGACGATCGATAAAGCGGAAATTCTGAATCACAAGCCATCCTGGCAGATCCGTATTGTGGGAACCTCATACACCTCTCAGCTGCATAAAATGCAGAGGCCGGTGACTCAAAGCGGCTCAGCAAGGTGGTGCTCGTCGACTTGGCGTGTCCTGTGCTGTCCTGCCTCGCCAACTCATGGCAAACTCCGGAGGTCCAAGGTTGTTGCTGCAGCCCAAACAGCTGCGAAGGACAAGAACAGTTCCCGAGCTCGAAGTTTCCATTAGCGGTAAGTTCATAGTTAGGCTGAATCCGCTCCGGTGTGCAATAGATCTTCTGAGACTGAGAGTACATGGTAACGGAAAATGGCAAGAAATCCTAGGAAGAGATATGTCCCATTCAGATTAATCATTCTCGAGTTCCATTCTGTCCCGGTTCGAGGCTCTCAAGCCTTCTGAGGAAGAAAATGGAGGACACTGAAGTGTGGAATTCGAATGCATAAGAGACGGATTCCATCTTATATGAGGAAGGCTTGAGCTGTAAGCTCAGTATAATGGAAATTGTTTTGTTACAGTGAGAAGAGCTTTTTGTTTATTCCTGAAATGGATAGGAATGAACAATTAATTGACAAAAACAATGCTTATAAACTAATGTCATATTTCCCTATTTTGAAAAATTAATTATATTTTCATTTTCCACTCTCTTTTTTTTTCCTGAAAATTAAAAAAAAATGCATTAATTTGTACAACTAATCGACAAAAACAAAGCTCATTACAGCTGAGAAGATGACAGGTTCTCATGGATACATATGTGCATGTGTGTGTGGTTGTATGTATATATTATATACCCAGAAAGAATGGAGAATATATTGTTGTGGGCATCGATGGCTTCATACTTTAAATGGGAGGAGGATACTATAGCATATATTCAAAGACACATAGATATAAATATATATTATTCTCATAATAAAATGATGATATTAATTAAACATGAGAATTTCCAGATCCTTCAATTCCACAAAAGGAGATATGGATCCCTTTCCTCCCCATAGGAATGCCGGTTGCTCAGTGGGGTATCTGAAATTACTAGAAAAATTCCATTGTACCAAATTCAATAACCTAAAAGAACATTTGTGCCAAAGCTGAAGCCGTTAGATTCCGAAACGTGTTCAAATAAAAAAACATTCGAAGACATAAAACGCTGATGTTCGTCCACTGCACTTGACCTGTTTCCATAGACTAGATACGAAGGATCATAGAAAAAATAAATAAATAAATAAATAAATATATATATATATATATATACACACACACACACATAAAGGTCTAACAACACAATGTGGTAATTAACCAAACCACACACAAAAAAAAAAAAAGATCTTCAGATCTCGAAGATAGGTGTTTGTCATGTTAAAATTTAATTTCTATATATAAAAAAAAAAGCTGCGTCTAATTATCTAATATAAGTCGAAAAAATTATTTAAATGCACCAATAGAGTAGTAAAAGGAATATATTGGAATTTAATTTTTTATTGTCAGAGTTATAAATGAAAAGAAAAAGGTGCAATTAATTATTTAATTAACAATCTCTCTATTTATATTATATAAAAGCTGAAAAACGAGACGTGAGAGCTCCATCTGCTAACTCTCAGCTAGTGGTTGAGTGTAGTTCGAGTCGTGAGAACTTCAATTGCTAACCATCAGCTTGTGGTTTAATATCTTATCGATTACTAAGATATTTAATTTTTTCGAAAAGAGATTCATGTATTTGAATATTTCAATTTTAGTGCAATCATAACAATTAATTTTATATTAAAAATAGCAAATAAGTATTAAAAGTTTTTTATGAATTTTCTTTTTTTCAATAAATATTAAATTTTTTTAATATAATCCGAATTCTAAAAATTAACTAATTTCTCTCTCTCTATATATATATATATTAAATAATTATATTTTATTAATTTTTCTAATCCCTCGCAATACGCAGCACTGTACCTAGTTTGAAACTGAGGCCATCCACATAACAAAACAAGTTTTATGACAAGAAATGTTACAATGGCATTAATCTTATTTATTAGAGACAAATACGAGGACAAGCAAACATCCAAAACAAATCATCCGCTGCAATCTTCAATCGGACTGATAAATATGTCATGTTGTCCCGATGACAACTACGAGTGTCGTGAAGGTTCTTCATGCATTTTTTGCAAATACTAATATATCATCACACATAGAAAATACTAATATAATCTTTTTTATAGTTAAAGTACTAATATAATTGATGATCGATTTGTCAGGGTCCGGTCACCGGTTGACGTTGATGCCCCTAATTCGCTTCTTCTAATTAGGATTTAGAACTCCGGTAGAATATGTTATCGAAGAGGACAAACTTGGACGGAGATTCTCCCCATGTCCCCTCCCACCTATAGAAATTGGAAGGAACGTCATGCATGCATATACACATATACATAGATATAGATAAATATGAGGTATATTTAAGAAAACAATAATCTTTTTCATAAGGAGAGCAATGTTAACATATATCAGGAAGAACACAATCATTTTTCCATTTTGAAAAAAATAAACATAGCGATTAGTTGTTGTTCGGATCAATTTGTACGTTTCTCGGCTAATCCAACTCATCGAGCAAGCAAATCATTCAATTATCTCGGATCTACATATAGTCGGAACAATTAATTAATTGACTTTGCTGATTACTTGGGGGCAACTCGATAAACTTCGATATAGAGGACCACAAAAATCCAGGGCGCATAGTATGGCTGTTAACAATGCTAATTAATTCCCAATTATTAAAGAATATATATATATATATATATATAATATCGATTATTATCCATCTTAATTTGGATTATCATGCCCTTTTTGACCTCTAAAGCCCCCAAGGGTCATCTCTATTTTTTTCTGGGTGAATAGGGTCATATATATTTTTAGTTCTCTTCTCTTTGTGTCCTCCCAAACAATTGTAGGCAGCATGCGTGTCCTTTACCACCACCACCCCCCCCTAATTTTCTATTCCTTGATGAGAGATCATAGCCATTTTAGGATACCGTCCGACGGACTACGAGAGACTGATCCAATTTTTACTTGTCAAGCCCCTATGGCCAACAGTTTGTGGGCATATCTTTACACGACCTCGATATATATGATCTCTTGCAATCGATCGAGCTGATCGAGTATGAATTCAAGGACTTTATTACGATAACTTAATGGAAATGGCAATATAGTGTGTGTGTGTGTGTGTGTGTGATGCTACACGAAATATCTCATGGCTTTTGTAAATTGGAACCTTAAGGAGTAAATATCTCGTGGCTCTGTTTAGATAAGGTTCGGATATCTAATATTCCCATTAACATAAGAATTAGGATATTAATCGTGGATCCTAAATTGCACGAACTTGTGCGACATATCAAAAGATCCACTCGGAAAGAAAAGGGGTCAGAATGCCCGAACATAATATTCAGATTTAATATCATCAAAATCTCAGAATAATTATAAAATCTGTGATTTTGGACAGTACACTTTGCCGATTGTTACGTCGATGAAATAAGTAACGTTGTGAGAAATATATACCGGTAAGTAGGGGCTAGGGTCGAAATCCATAGGACAGGGACCTTTAGTGGTGGCCAATAAAGAGCAAAGAACTTCACTGGGGAAAAAGATATCGACCGATAGAGATGTGTGAGGTGTACAATTAATCTTTGTATTCAATCGAAAGTCTAAGCACTTTCCCTGAAGCAAGGAAAGAAAAGCATGAATTAATACCCCCTCGTACAGCATATTTTTTGTCATGGAATTTTCTCTTGAGAGTGTAGCCTTTTCACATTGACGAATTATTAATTTGTAACCGAAATTATTGATTGAGGAGATAATGTAACGTATAATGCCTGGTTAGATTCCAAAATATTATGCTAACCATATCTATAACAGGGAAGTGTACACATACTTTGGAGCTGTATGGATGCCAATTCCCTCCTAGCCCCCCCAAAAAAAAAAAGACCTTTTCCTATTTTTGGTGGGATTGAATAAATAAATTCCCCACTTTCGGTTCGGAATATAAGCAAATTCAATTAAACTGTAGGTTGGAAGAAATTTCTTAAAATTCGTATGAAATGTAAAGTTTGGGACCCGATCTTGGGCTTGGACTTGGACTTAAAACTGTTGATGGACCCAACTCTTTTGAGCCACCACTCATTCACCACTAAAGGGTCTTCAGATTCTTCTGTCCGGAGATATCTTTGAGACCGTCTTGTCATTCTTCTATGTACTCTAGTTTTATTTCAGCCTTTGGTCCCTAGTTCACTGAAAAAAAAAATATATATATATATATATATATATAAGTTCCCTATCAAGCCCTGAAAATATGTTGAGCACTTCAACCTGCCACTCATCCGAACACGCATATGTATTAGATTGGTTGGCTCGTTTGGCTTTGAATCTCTCGTGGGTCATGCATTTACTCGATGTTTCGCATGCCGGTCTTAAGTAGCTTATGCCCTGAAAATATGTTGAGCACTTCAACCTGCCACTCATCCGAACACGCATATGTGTGTTGATTGATTGGCTCGTTTGGTTTTGAATCTCTCGTGGGTCATGCATTTACTCGATGTTTCGCATGCTGGTCTTAAGTAGCTTATCTTAGATGATTTTGCTGGGTTCTCTTTACCCAATTCCTGTATTTCTCAATTTTCTTAGTTTTGCTTTTGGGCCTCGGTCCGTTTCTTTAATATATATATATATATATATATATATTTGAGCACATATAATTTAGTGAAATATTGTGTTTCTTTCAGCTATTTTTTTTTTTAAATAATAATAGTGATCTGTTTATTCTCAGTCTTCGTCAACTATTTATTGTACTGACTCCAAAACGTGGGGGACCCATGTGAGAAATCCGCAGTGCAACAAAATCACGTGTTGGTTGAAGAAAATGGTAATTTATTTGTATATGTTTTTCCGGTACAAAATTATATATAAACACTACTTGTTAATGTTTATCCAATTTAGTTGATAATCCATGTTACTAATTTTCTAGTACACGAAAAGTATGGCAAATGAAGAAATGCTTGTTATTACCATTGGTAAATCAAATAAATAAGTATCGCTATCCTTTTAAAACGATCTAAGCAAATCTACTTATTGAATGCTGCGTAATTTTCATACGTTACTGGCACATATGCAAGGTCGAATCGTGTACCACAGTAGATGTGGACTTTGGATCTACCAACTACCAAGTAAAATTTATCGGTCAATTACGATCTATTTGGGAAAAGGTTCACTCTTTGATAAGTGAAGCATCTCCGATTGGGCAATGGTTCTGAATTTCATCATCCATCATCAATCAGTCAATTTTCTATATTATCAATACCCCAAAGTCTACCGCAATCTTTTTCCTTGCAGCGTGATATTCTTTTTTTTTTTTTATAATTAGGTATAGGTTGAAATCTGGTTTACATATTAAGGATTGAAAATACTAATTTGTCACTAATGTAAATTAATTCAAGTGATTTGATCCTTATTTTCTTTAAATAAAGTTTTAGATTCTAATTTAGTGAGTAAAAAAAAATTATAATGAAATAAAGATCTAATTTTT
The DNA here is from genome assembly GCF_007655135.1 of Punica granatum. Lineage (NCBI taxonomy): Eukaryota > Viridiplantae > Streptophyta > Magnoliopsida > Myrtales > Lythraceae > Punica > Punica granatum. The sequence goes on from NC_045131.1 coordinate 2,092,070, forward strand.
TTCGAACTGAATTAATTGGGATCAAACCAAGTATTAAAAAAAAATTGTGTCTTCGTCACTTTGCTGTGACAACTATGACGTACGTATGTTTCCCATCAATTGGGGAATTAGTCAATGCAATGAAAAATTAATTAAATCTATCCGTCCCTCAGCCCGTTCGGGCTAGGATTTTCTGATATATGGACACATGCAACAAGACAAGATATTGCGAACTTTCGTTATCACGATCAATACTAACCTTACGCTTTTTGACACGATACCAAAAACGATATACCTGCGACACACAAATATGAGAAAATTATGATCAGCATACGTATACCATTAGTTGGAACAACCTACCTATATATGACCGGATTAGTTTATCCCAGGCATTTCTAAATTAATCTTTCCCAGGTAAATTTCTGGGAAATTTGCTTTATTACTTTAAAAAATTTTAGAGTAAACTCGAATTACAACCAATTTGAACACAGGTGGCGGGTCCTATACATGGATCACATGGGAACCAAACACATCTTTTTGCTGTGTAAAGGCATTTGGTTAACATAGACAATTGTTTCATATTCTTCCATCCCGAGAGTTCGGCATATAGATTAATGAAATCGCGTAAACTCTTGATTACGGTCGATTTTTCGACCGTATCACTACGTATCGGTATATATGTATACCACCATGAGCTGTCTCGTCTTTGCTTCATTGGTTCCACTGACCAAGGAGGTCTTTGTTTATGTGTATATATATATATATGTAATTGTCCGTATCATTTCCAGCAAAATCACCACTCGGTCAATAGTCAATGCAAATACAAAAACCAGAAAAAAAAAAAAAGTGAAAAAGGCCAAAAGGCCCTCAACGAGATGTGTATGGATAGATACCTTCACGTCCCTTTAAATCAAATCCCCGGAAAAGAGGGCAAATTGGTAATTTGGGCACCTTATAAATTGCTATTGCACGCCCCAGCATTGTTCAACACTCGTACGAGTCTCACATCAAATTCCTCTGCTCAAGTACTATCAATGAAAATGCCATCTCCCAAGTCCTCGAGCTTAATCTCGACTGAGATAAAAAACCCAATGCGCACCCTCGTGTTGTCGTGCGCGTGCCGCATTGTTCGGGTCCTCTCCAGAGCAAAATCCTTCCTCGTCAAGGCCGTCCAGAGAAAACTAGACAAATTCCAGATTCACTTCATGCTCCCGGCGAAGAAGAGCAAGAATAAGAAGATATACTTAGGCTCGTTCCGGTTCCACTACAACTGGTGCTCTGCTTCTTCCTCGCACGTGCAGCCATTTCCAGCTCCGTTCTCGACGAGCCACCTCTACTACTACGACCCAACTTGGGATTCCATGATCTCAATGGAGCCAGCGGATCAGGACAACAACAGCAGCGGAGATTCACAGCTCTCGAAGTACCTGGAATGGCTAGAAGAGAAGGACAATGCACATGCAGGTGAAGAGTCTAGTGACAACGGTACGTCTGCTCATGAAGAGTGTGCGGATGAGATTGACAAGCTCGCCGACATCTTCATCGCGAAATGCCACCAGAAGTTCATTTTGGAGAAGCAAGAATCCGATCGCAGGTTTCAGGAAATGATAGCTATATAGAAGCTGGCATAGTTTTGAAGGTGGTTGTACTCTGTAAATTAAAATCGTGTTCAATCTGCATTATGCTTTTTGTCTGGTTCAAAAGCCAAGATTGTGCGTGGTCAGGGGATCATTGCGGAAATTGCGATTCGTCTTTGTTTTAATGATGGCTCGACGAGCTCCTCCTCGCTCGTCTTTGTAATCCACCATTCTCGATAAATGGTGGCATGATAAGTGTCCTCTTTGAACATTTCTCAGTTGATAACTAGAGTTCTGGCATCAGTTTTCCCATTTAACCGTTCTCCAGTAGGCACTTCTAGCCGCAGAATGCTCCTTATCTAGATCTGTACATTGATCACCTCCATGCTTCAAAACTTTACTGGTCCTTGTCTGACAATTTTCACTCTCTCAACATAAAGTTAATGGACCTCCTTAATTAATCAGCAATGTCTTAATGGGGTTATTAGCATTAAACAGTTCAAGAGTATTGGACGCATGTCCAGGCTTTACCCGACATATGGGTAGCGGGTGAGCTATCTTTTCTACTTTGAATTTACCTTGATTACCTCGTTAGCTGTCGAGCTTATAGACATTTGGGGAAACGAGAAAGGTCGCTTTATTCATCCCTTTTTCCTAGAGGAAAAAAAATAAAAAAAAAATTATACATTCGTTTTTTCGATGTCATTTAACTTAATAATCCAGATACATCAGTATCATTACATGTTATGAAATTCATAATTAAGTCGTACTTTTCTTTTTTCGCACGGTCTTCTTCTTTACTCATATATGATGTCGACCGGTGGCTGTTGATTTATTGTCTGATGATTTCTTCAATCATCAGACTGGTTAGTCTTCTGTGTTTGACTGGTTATCATTGTGAATCATATCATCATAACCTAAAATGGAGAGAGTAGCTATGCTTCTAACAATCTAGTTTTATGTACAAAATATCTGACACGATGCAAGTACACCTTCTACTGTATATTTAACAGAAAAGAACATTGCCCGGAACACGAAAAAGGGATAATATTGATCCTACAAGAGAGGAAAGAGCTATGCAGAACGCTTGCTCGAATCCGTTACATCCAGATCTTGATCGATGTCACTTGTTCTGGGTAGGATTTGGTCCACTAGCAGGCACTTTCCTCATGCTTGTTGTCTCCATAGATTTGTCTGGCGCGCTGCCCGCACCTCTCACCAGCCTCCTGGAAGAAAAGTTGCTCATCGAGGCCATGGCGAGCTTCCTAGAGCCCTTCCAATAACTTCGTCTCGCGTTGTCAGGATTTGGTCTGCTGTGATGATGAGCAGCTAATTCAGAGCACAAGAGGATGTTCACTATGAGCAGGAAGGCAAAGAGAGCCGTCCGATTCCGGCAACCGTCGATTATCTTCATAAGTTCATATATATGATGTGGAAATAGACTAAAAGAATGAGAGATGCAATTCATAATTGCAAACGGTGGGGGCCGGCATTGATTTATGAGAAGATGATGTATTGGTGAGTGGAGTACTTCACTGACTGCAGATCGTGGTCTTGAGATAAACACCAGATTTTAGATCCATCATGCCAATAATATTATAATCCAAAGAGCAGAACATTTTATTTGTATCTTTTTCTTTAATAGCGGAATTCAATCCTTGAACTCCCTTATCACATCATATCATTGCGTAACAAATTAGCACTTCGGTATTTCATCATATGCTACTCAATTGCCTACTGCACAACTGATTCTTATTATGAGTTCTGCCTTCGATCATACACTCGAGGGTCGAGTGCCTTTTCATTAGGTAAAGTAAAATAAATGATAAGAGGGGAGAACAGAGGATTATTATCAAACAGTCTTTATAAGCTTCTAATGTCCCATTCCCTGTGCTGCTAATTGCAATTGCCAAACCAAAATGAAGCTTATAGCAGATTCACGTGACTATCCATCCACACGACCCTTTTACTACTTAACATAACTAAGCTATCGATCGAAATTGTCTCTAGCTTATTCCTGTCCTTTAGTTCAGCATTTACAGATATATGCGAAAATTCCATGAAAATTTTGCTCGACTGATCTAAAAGCTCGAACTGCATTGTTGAACCATGTGTAAGATTTAATCTTTTCTTGCCTCCTTGGGATGACAAGGTCCTCTGAAATGTAACGTCTTGAAGAATGATATAACCCTCGAAACATGAGGATCAGCTAGCATTATTGGTTGGCCTGTCGGGTCAGAATTAGAAAAGAAAACCACGTTTTTAATTCTTCACTATATATTTATATTAAAAAATATATGAAAAATATTTCAATCACTTATTATTATATCGTTTACAAATAAATATATTCATCCATTTTAAAAAAATAAATAATCATTTATACTTACACACTTAAAATTAATTTAAAAAATTAAGCATTATAGCTAATCTCATAAAAACTTAATTAAGTAAAACCCTCGTCCTAGTGACCGGGTTATTTTTATCTAAAGTTATTCAAATTTATAACAAAGGAGCACAAGCATATAATGAATTTTCAAAATTTTGATAGACTCTAAATGATTCTTATTCTTTCATAAAATATAACTAACGAACTTATCTAAAAGTATTCAAATTTTAGATTAATTTTTCTTATAAATTAATTTGATAATCGCAATGATGTATGTATTACATGAATTCCTTACTTAATAATTTTTGTTATTACAAGTTTGAATTGATTGTCTAACTTTTTACATGCTAATATAAATTATAAATTCAAACCAATTATTGTTTTCATATTTAAACTTTTACAGTAAAATTTTCTTTATAAAATCCGCGCGACGCACGGTCTAATAAACTGATTAAGTATGTTTGCTAAACTTTCTTAATTTTGTATTTGCGTTGGCGTGAGTGTGGGCATTGAACTTCTGACACCCAAACATGAGCATTATCCAAATCAATGACTAACACCATATATAGAATTTGCCCAAGTAGAATACTAATTAGAATACTGCAATAGGGACGGTGCACTTTTGGGAGGAGAGGGGTCCTTAAGGGACCAAGGATATACTTCTTTTTGAACTAGATATGGCGATATTACAAGAAATTTTGTCAAAAATTTGAAGAATAATGTACAATTAATCTTTCTTAATACACGTCAAAATTTTAAGGGGGACAACCGCGTCCCTTAGCACCGGCCCCTTCGGTCCATCGCATACTTTAATCCTCATTTTTATTGTCTCTCTATATGTCAGTAAACTAATTTAAACCAAACCATGCACATATTATGCATACGTCTTGTAGACCAAATTAATCACGCCAAAAACAACTTATTATTTCTACGACATTCATCATGACAATTAAACAATGACATTACTTGATCGAGAATCTATATGATTATTGAGTGTTGCCATGTCCTCCTAATAATCAACTTAAAAGTCTTTCCAATTCAAAATTTCGCTCACAATAATGGGTGGTAATTTACACAACATTCAAGGACTGTTAACTCAATAGATGTGAATAGAATTTTGAATTAGGAGAATTTTTAGTTACACTGCGTGCTTAGAAGGATTTATTTATTTATTTTATATAATTATTACGTTTTAAACACCCCAAAGAGGCATTAATTAATTAATGGTACACTCAACTTTGAAGCCTTCTTCGGTTCGGTAGAAACGAAGCAGTCCCATTTCATCTGCCAGCTTGTCGGGGCCCCATATCGTCCCTTTGACTCCTGGGATAGGGAACTATCTGTACAAATGGATGTATATATACTTGCGACTAACGATTCCCCGACAAGGGCAATGAATTAACGAGGAAGATGGAGGAGTGGCCCTAATCTAGGCACCATCCTCGGTCTGAACTTCCAATCCGTCGACGCGGTTCAATTGAAGTATGATTATTAAGAACTTCTTATCGATGCGAATGTGCACTCTTCCATGTTCGGGGCCTCATACTTATTGAATCCGCCGCATAGTTGGTAGAATTGGCCATGTGAGTTTAAGTACTTTTCGACCCCATGGCCCTCGGACGCCAACCTTGATGTCGTGTGGAAAATATGGGTCTCTGTTCATGTCGGTTTCCTCTTTCAGAGGGCCAAGTTCTGACATATCTATAGAGGTCTATGTATAGTTTTAACTGCCCGCAACAGTCGCATGCCGTGGGCTGGGCCTCAAATAAGGAAGGAACTGGGCTGAGAAGCTTTGGGCTTCATTGGATCCATTAATGGCTTTTCGCCGTTGAGCTTTATCTAAGGGCTCTTTTTTTGGAATCCCTTAGAAACGTGATTTTTTCCAGTACACTTCTGTTTATTTTCTATTTCAAGTATTAATTTTAATTTCAACAGTTGTAAATTGTTACCTCCTAAACGCTTTTACTTATAACACTTATTTTTCAGCAATTATATTTCAGTACTTTTGTTTTAGCAACAACGCTCCCAAACCAAGCCTAGCTAATCAAAGAAAGTTTTTTGGGTAATAAGGGAGGCACATATGCCTAGTACAAGGAGATTAAATAAAGCGAAATAAAGGTCTATAAGGCTCATTGGCAAGGATTGAACTCAGAATCTCTTGGTCCTAGGCGACACCTTATGTCACTGCACTAAGTCTCCTTCTTCTAATCAAAGAATGTTAATGAGCCATATTCATACCTTACTACTGATGATGTTGTCTATGTTGTTTCGATGGATACCATGAATTTTTGGTCTTCGAGCTACTGAATTTGATTGGAAATTATCTGGTCCGTTGATTGATCCCCTCCAAAACTCTAGCAGAGTAAACTGATCAGATCTCGAGGTTTTTGGTGATGATATGCCAAGGTTAGAACCAAGTCGGAACTTGCTAAGGGGAATGTGGATTATCAAAAGGGGTTAATCTGTCGGTGCTGAGAGAAGTGAAATCTAAGCAGTGAAGAGAATTAACTTCACTTCCATACCCCTTTGGCAGTCAATTTGCAGAAGTTACCTGAAGGGCTACCATTCCGGCATTTCCAAGACTCACATTGATGGAGCTGTTGTGAGTGCATTAGCCAATGCTTTTCTACAAGTCAAGAAGAGAGCGACAGAAAATAAAGAAACTCGCATAATGAGCGGAAGCAAATACTAGTCTAAAGAGATTCTTCTTGTGAGAATATTTTTCTACTCAGCTAGTGTTGACATCCGGAGAACTCAAACATTCTGCCAATAGGGATACACTGCTCTTGCCATCCATTGCATCGAGATCAATGAGGGTTGTAATAAGCAATTTGAGCTGCTCAACATTGAGCAGTTCAAGCTTTTTAATAAAATTGCAATTACTACAAGTTTATAGATTTTACCTAGTGATGTCAGACCTCCTCAGGATCAGTATAATGTCAGAGCTTCGGAGTGCAGACGCCATGCTTCAGTAAGCTTCCTAGACAACATCATTAGCCAGGACCCAAATGTGTCCATTCACCAAAAACAGATATGCGTAAACTACTGTAAATGAGTCCACCGGGCAATACCTGGATAGCAGTTATGCAATCAGTTGATACTTCCCCTGGAAAGAACTCAAGAGCTTTCCCATTCTTTTCCAGCATTATGCGTCTCATCATGTCACCGCCTCCTCTGTATGCAGAGGGCTAGTGCAATACATTCACAGTTACAGTTGTAAGAATGACGATTTTCATAATACTTAACCAAAAAAAAAAAAGAGGATATTCATAATAACAATTAGCATAATAAAGGGATAGGTTTGAACATCAGAACTTACAATCTGTACATTTTGCTCACCATTATATCATGCATGTTTTTAACACGCTTCTCAGCCCCAATGCCCCAGTGAGACTACATCATAAATCTCCACAGTAATATTAAAGTATATATATGTGCATTATTTAACGTATAAAGTATGTGAAATAGAAGAACTAATTTTGACTGAGCAAGTCTTACTTGGGACGCCGTTAAGTAGCAAAGGCATGAAGATCAAAGTCAAACTGTCAATATTACAGGATATAAACTCCAAGGCCACGGAAGCATCTTCCATAGCTCGTTGTTTTGCACGGAAACCCAAATCTACCCGAAATTTATTGGCTAGTAAGTTAAGTTATGCACAATCAAGTTTATAAAAATAAAGGGCTGGGTCCAATGCAAGTGATATGACAGCCGAATCATACCTGATCGATAGGTAGGGTGCACATTTTCTTCTAAAATATTCTGTTAATGAGAACATCGGAAGTTCCAACATACACATTATGCAAGCACGTAGAGGGTTTTTTTCCTTCGTTGTCTGTTCATGACGGCCTCCAGAGCAGACTAAGAAAGCTTGTTTCTCTTTCAGCAATTACAAATGTCTTGGTAAGGTTAACCTGTCAGCTCTCAACACAGACAAGAGAATCAAACTTGAATAACCCAGCAATGTTATTTAGGCATTTCATTTTCCAAAATATCATTGCAACTAAGCAATCTACAATGGATACTTCCTTTATATCTAACAACGCTACAATAAAATGGAAAGCTAACAAGAAACACTCCAAACACAAAATCTCGAACTGCATATTACTGTACTATTGCAAGCCTACTTGACCAGGCCTTAAACCCGAACAATGGAGCATCTAAACAGATTCAGGCCCCACCAGCTCCCTTCAAGGCCTTCTTCAGTTCCTCACTCACATCAGCCTCCACTGATTTCCCAGCAAAACCGCTAGAATCAGTGGACCTCTTCTCACTGCTTCGCCGATCGGTTTTGCCGCTAGGAGCTCTGTTTCCGTTCCTCTCGATCTCGTGGTACCTCACCGAGTCATGAGTGATTGGCGGGGATGGACTGGCACTCTTTGCAGAGAATTCTCGACGGAGATCCTCAATGGCCTTCCTCAGCATCCCATTCTCAGCCTGCAGTATCTCTAATTGGCGCTTCACTGAGAAGCAAGCCTCTGCAAGATCGCTGTCTCCGGGAAAATTTGATTCCTTTCCCGATGACTTCTCCTGCCCCTTTGGTTCTTGCTTCGAATTGAAACCCTCTGGCACATGTTCGATCCCGATCTTATTCATCACCAGAAATGGGACCTTATCAAAGGTAATCCCCCCCGTGGGATTGAAAGCATTCCCTGCCTCTCCGGGAACCCTGACTCCCCACCGGAAGTTAACGACGGCGCGGCTCCTCACTGGAACTACTGTTCTTGCCGCCACCTCCATGCCAGAAAGCACACCGGAAAACGCCACAGCAGGCGACCCAGGCGTCAGGGCAGCAATTTTCTTTCCAAAAAAGGCACCGTTATCCAGCACATAGCTGCCGTTGGTCTGGGGCGGCGGGGGCGCCTCCACCACCTCAATGGAGGCATCCTCTTCAGTGCTGATGGACTTGGGCTTGATGACTGAAGACTGCGACTTCTTCACTGAGAAGTCGCCGAAATTGGGCCGGAAATGGAGCATGAAGGCAGGATTGCCGCGGTTGAGGAGGTTGAACTCGGCGCTCATGGACATGGAGCTGGAAATCGGTGAGCCGAAGGGGCCGGTCCCCGTCTTAACGACGAGGGAGAAGGGATTCCAGGAGTCGTTGGGGCGATAGGAGACGCGGACAGATGGGCCGGACTCGAAGAAGGTGCCGAGGTTGAGGGTGAGCTCCTTGGATTCGCCGGCGACTATGCCAGACTGGAAGGGGAGGCCGATGATGTTGAGGGGGACCTTGGCCCTGATGAGAGGCTTCTGGTCGTCCCGGAACTTGAGTGACGCTTTCATCTTCGGATTGCTGAGACTGAGACCGGCGGCTGTGGAGGCTCTCCGGCGGGCGATTCGAAGAGAATCAAATCAAAAGTTCGATTTTTTAGGTCAGATTGGAGGGCGGAGAGATGGCTATTATTGGGCGGAGATTCCGCCCAATTTTGGCGCTGATCCGACGCGCCCATCCTCAAGTGGGTCCCGTCACACTGGCTAACTCATTTCTCCTCTGAGGGACGGTCCGATGAGGCTGAGGTTACACGTGGCGGTTTCCTAACCGTCTAAGGATTTTTCTTTTTTAACATTTCTCTGATTTAATTTTTGTCAGTTCTTGGCTTTACGAGACAGACAGATGAAGGAAACCATAAATTATGTTCCTTTTTAATTTTCAACATCGTTTGGAATTCTGAATTTTCTTACAAACGTTGTTTTTTTAAAAAAATTTTCAAATTAAATCGTATCACCCGCCTCGAATAAACAGTCAACAATGATTTGATATAGAATGTTTCCATCTGCATTATGCCACTATCTCAAGATAAGTCCTCGCGGTTTGATTCACTGCAATTGCCAGGGCCAACGGTTCAAGATTTTTTACGAAAAACCGAAAAAACCTATAAAGGATCGGTATAATATAGATTCTTTCGCACGAGACTTTGACGGTTTCTCGATCCACCAGCTTAAAGTATGCTTGGAAGTCGGAACCCATGAATCAGTTAAATGGCAACTGCCAACAGACTCCACCATAAGCACATACAGCTATGTTGTTATTTCAGCTATTGCAGGTATCACATGCGAGATATGAGTGCAAAACTAAGACGAAGACGATCCCGAGAATTACAAACTTGTTAAAGTAAACCGAAGCAAGAAAATTGGTTCCACCTCACCAGGAAGAATCAAACGCAGCTAGACAAGGGAGAGACAAATCTATTATTCAAAATTCCAGTAGAAATTTCACTGAGCACAATCCTCTGTCCGCCTCTTACTAATTTCTCTCGTTCAAACTCTTTTACTCTACTTAGACTTCGGGATGTCGAGGTTTGCGAATACTGGGCTGTCGACTCCAACTCCCATTGCGTTTAGACCGTTATCGACGTACACGACTGCACCGGTGATGGCAGAAGCCAGTGGAGAGGCAAGGAAGGCAGCAGCATTACCCACCTCCTCTGCGCAATAAAACAGTCGATATCGTTATCAGAATGGCTCCTTTACCGAAAAATTCAGTCTGGAAATTGAAATTTCAATTTAGAAGTGACTTTCAGGAACTTTACAAGCCCAATCATACAAAGTGGCAAAATATCAGAAGATGCACAATGAATTGGTAAGGGAGAGAGGCAAATGTACCTGCGGAGAGTTCTTTCTGCAACGGCGCATTTTCTAGAGAATAATCGATCATCATATCAATGAAGCCGATAGCTTTGGCAGCACGGCTTCGCAATGGACCTGCAATTTATTTTTCCCCGAGGATTAATTGTTAGAAATTAGATCTTTCGGCTTCTAGTTATACTCATCGAAGAGGATGCTTCGACTAATTTCTTTAACATGGGAGTGACGCCATAGGATTTATACAAGGAGTCCGTGCATTTTACCTGCAGATATTGTGTTAACCCTGATCTTGTGCTTTCTCCCAGCTTCGAAAGCCAAGACCTGCACCAAGCAAAGTAATGGATCAATCTCCACAATATACATCATTATTCATCAAGATTATCGGGCGGCCCGTTGGAAGTCTTTCCTAAACATCATGGTAAAAGGTTTTCTTATAAGCCAGTTTCAGGAATTATCTTTCCCTAACTTTTGATGTTTCTTTTACAAAGGAAAAAGGCTTTCAAACGTGTTTCTTAAAATGATTTTTAAGAATAGATTTTCAAGACTTTCTAAACAATTTAATTTAGGGGAAAGTTGCATCAAAGAGAGACAAATGCTAATGGGCAAAGGACAAGAAAACTTACACGTGTGTCACTCTCGAGAGCAGCTTTTGCTGAACTCATACCTCCACCGTATCTACAGGCAAATAGACCACGTTAAATCACATATGAAGATGCAGAGAACACTATTCAAAACAACCAAATTGGACATACCCTGGGATGATCTTCTCAGAGGCAATGTAGGTCAGAGAGATCGTAGCACCCCCTGTTGAATGAACATGTCAGACCAGAAAACTAAAAATAATTCTCAAGAATGTAATCCACAAAACTAACTACTGTTCGAGGGGAGCATGAAGTGGAAAATGGTACCTGGATTCATGATTGGAACAAAGTGTTTGAGCAGAGAGACAAAGGAGTAACTCGATGCCGAGATTGCAGCGAGATATCCATTCCGAGAAGTTTCAAGCAGAGGCTTGATGACCTGTGAAAGAGAATGACAGTAACTACAAGCCATTTTCAGAGGGTATTATTCAAGGAGAAGAGATTGAGCAATATGCCCCACCTCTGGTCCATTAGCAAGTGAATGCACGAGGATGTCAATGCTTCCAAAGTCTTCTTTGACAGATTCAGCGACTTCCTGCGACCATTCAAAATTAGTATAAGAAGCTCAAATTTTCTTTCTGTTTGACCAAAAGTGAGCCTATTTTTCAGACGAAGACCTCCAACAATTGTTTAAAAGTATATTGTAAAACTCTTCTTGCCAATTTGAGATTGCTATTTATCACGCACTTGGGAAATCTAACAAAAGTAAAATTTTATGTTAATAATGAAGCTGTGCCTATACCGATCGAGAGAAAGGTGTTCGCCAGAAAGAAAGAAAACCATATAACTAAATTTTGTGTCAGTATTATTTATTAAATCGTGTATACATATTGATGGGAAACATGCAATGGGAACATCGAATTTCTTATGTAGCAAGTTCATATTCATAATCATTTCAAATATTGTTACCAGAGGTGTTACAGAGAGTCTTTACCTTAACAGTCCATTTTGTGGAACCAGCATAGCGTTTGTTATTCTTAATCTGCAGAAAACCATGTAGTGTAAGTGAATATAGTCACTACATCTGACATCAAAACGACATTCTCAGAAATAATAAGGAGAGCTCATTACATCCTCAGGAACATGCTCGGGGCAGTCAAAAATCGCATCAAGTGGATAAACTTTGGTAATGTCCATCAAAGAGCCATCAGGCAACCTGGAGAAGCACATTAAAGGTGGAGGAGGCTTAGCAGATACCATGCGACCATATATAAGCAACTATAGCCAAGCAGCACAGTTTACTTACACTCGTGACTCATCAAATTTTCCACGCCTAAGGCTCGTCTCAAAAATATTCAGGGCCTGCAATAATTATCATATTGAATCAACCGACAAAAAATTATGGAAGTTTGAGGAATGCCACGCGTTGTGGAAGCAGATCTATCATGTACTTACGGGAACCCAGGTACCAACAAGAATTTCAGCACCGGCAGCAGCAAGAGATTTTGCAATCGCCCAACCATACCCATTGTCATCAGCAACACCAGCTATAAATGCTCTCTTGCCTACAAGGTACAAAAATATACCGACCATCAGAAGATCTCCATAAACATTCCAAGAGATGGAATGTATTTCCCAGTATTCTAATTTACAAGTGCTTCCATTACATTGCCTTATCATCTATTGTCCACACAGGGTAATCAATTTCTTCTAGTGCCAGATAAGACATTTAGTTTACTGCAATCTAGGGAAGTTACTGGTTGCAGAGAGAAACAAACTTGCTTATGCTCAAAACCAACAGAAATTTCACAACAGTGCTCTTATTTATTAGCTCATCTGTCAAACTGCAACATCGATGTCAAGTTTTGGCAGGCTGAAAACATGGACATTTGAGAGCAACCAATAATTTCTCCCATTCAATTCAGTTGATTTAAAAACAGAGGGAGGACATAATTAAAGACCTCTCAGGTCAATGGGCAATCCAGGAAGCGGGCTGCTCTCATTGGCAGAAGACATTGCTTTTGTGGTCACTCTTGCAAGCTTCACGCGCCTTGATGCAAAGCTCTGCAACATGGGCTGTCTCGAAGAGATGTGGGACGAGCTCGCAAGCTTGGTCCAAGAGGCTTCCTTTTTGCTCTCCACACCCAGAGCTGCTATACTTGGCTTGAACGACTTCTGGTAAGAAATTCCAGGCTTAACAGCAGCCATATGGGTCCCAGCAGTTGCAGTCGAGGCCATGATCACGAATCTAAATTCCCAACAACAAAGTCAAAATCCTAAGAAAACAAAATATTTGTACGTTATAAGGCCGCTTCTAGAAATAATATTCCTCAGTTCATATCAAATAGGGGGAGAAAAAAAAAAGGGCAATAACAAGCTCCAGCTTAAAGAGATACAGTGACTGCGAGTGGAACACTATAATCCCAACTCCACCCTTGTTTATCTCCCTATTCAATCTAACCCTTCACGTCAGCAGATTATGACATAACAAAACATCATAGCATTCCTTCGCCCATCTAAAAGGGTCATCGAGATTACCCCCTGCAAACTGAAATGGAAAACTTCGAAACAGTGAATGCAAGTCATTCATCGGCGAATCCGGCTGAGAAACACTAAGGAACATTAGGCAAACCAGAAAATGATCACAAGCCCATCATTAGGGAGCCGAAAAAGAAGCACATTTCCAAGAAAACATATCGCGGAGATGACTGATCAGAAGAACTCACCTGTATTAATCCGCAAGATTTGAGCTCGGAAAGAAGAGTGGACTCTGAGAGATGAGCAAAGGGTTGTCCCTCTCGATTTATACGAAGACGAGGGCCGTGACAGGAGCTTTCGATGAAATCGAAGTTTGGTTTTTGTTGGGTGGGAACTTTGTAATTGCCGCAGGTTGGAGAGAGTGGGACTACAACAGCGGGTGTCATGTACTGTTCAGGCTATCGAACTGGGTCTATGGCGATCTGCGAAATGACGATTCTACCCCTGCATGTCTGGGATTTTGGGCTTCTGCGTTCAATATCGATCACTTCAATGGGCTCTCAACCCAATGGGCTACCCCCTCCGGAATGGGCCCTAAGTCAACGATCTCTATGTGGCTATAATATATTTCTTAAAACTAAAAATGTCCCCTAAACTTTCTCCTCATTTGGCTCCTAAAGTTTTTGCTCTCTCAATTCATTCCCAGTCCGTGCAACGTCCATTAATAGGTAGTTTGATAAGCCTCATTTGGAATCAAAAAAGCAATTTCTATTATTGGAGAATCATCACGCAAACCCTCGAGAGATACAGGAAATTGTAGGACATGAAATTAGACATTTTTACAAATTTATACTGAGTAAATGCCGGTGAAAATCGCTAAAACTAGACATTCAAGACCCGTTTGGATTGAAAGTTAAAAAACTTTAACTTTAACTTTAACTCAACACACTACACAACAAAAACACAAATTTCTCAAGTAAAAAATTTTAATTTTAACTTTAACTCAACACACTACACAATAAAAACACACATTTTCCAAGTCAAATTTATAATCACATCTCATTTGTCATTTTCCACAATCAAAATCAAAATCAAAATCAAAATTACTTTAATTCTGAAACCAAACGCACTATGAAAAAGTCATAGCAGTAAGATCATATAATTTTTCCTATTATGTATCATTTGTGAGTATGTAAAAAGAAACTATGAGGTTTGGAACAAATATAGTAGATATTAAATACTACTGTTTTGAATTATTTTCGATCATTGAAAATGGTCTGTCGTACGACACAAAATTCACAGAAGAAAAATACTTATCATCATGGAAGCATGAGTCAGTACAATTAAATGAAATAATGAACTGAAGGAGGAAATTGAGACCAACAGAAACTTTTAGTGGCTAAAGTGAAATTATGAAACTCTTGTTCTGTTATTCTAGTATCGATGCACAGAGCCCCTATGTCAGCTGTGGGTTGCTTTGCTTCTCTCTCATATCTATCTCTGGATCTCTCTCTCTTTCTCTCTCGCTGTCGCTGGGCATCCACTCGGCTACTGTCACTCCCCGACCGACTTAAACGGGGTCGTTCCGGCTAGGGTTTCCTTTCTCTATCCATTGAGGAGTCGACGCTGCGACTCTCTCTGCTGGGTTCGTCACCTGTCTCGATCTTCCACCTCTGTTTCTTGGATCTCGGCTTTCGGTTTGGTTTCGATGGAAGCCCGCAAGAGGGGGAGACCTCAAGCTGGCTTGGTTGCTAATGGCGGTCCCAAGAAGTCCAAACATGGTTAGTTCCCTTTTCCTGTATCCATGTTGTTGATTTCACCTGCCCTGCTCTGTTCATATGCTTTACCCTTAAGCTCAAAGGAGCTTCTTTGGGCTTGTAGTGATTATGTCTCTAGGGTTACTGTTGCATTGCGTATCGTAAATGGGAAAGCTTTTGATGAGAAGCCTCACTTTCATCAGCAGCTTGGAAAACATGACCACATGTCTGAGTTCAAATTCAAGAACTATTGCTCTTAAAACTAATTTAGATTTAGATGTTGCATTATCATATTGGTAAGAGTTTCAGTCTTATGGTAAATGTGAAGCACGTGGTTGATAGATTTATGATTATGGGAAGATTTGCCTATGATAGGAGTTCAGTCATTGTTACTGGCTTTGTGATTGTCTGATGGGATTAAGTTCGATTCTATTGGTTTGTCAGTTCTTATACAAAATATGTATGCTGAGTTCAATAATTGACTCCAATAATTTCTCTTCCTTTTAGGTAATATTTTGCCATTATAGATTTTAGCTCTAAAGATGGCATTTTTTTTTTTGTCTTTTCTGTGCAAACCCCATAAGCACATAGCGGAATCCAACTGCTCTATGACCCCGTTACTAAGACCTTAACCTTTTTAACAGCAGAAGATCCTCCAAGCATTTGAATTACATTAATTTCCTCCAACTAAAGACAAGGAATTGTTTTTTTTGGGGATCCATAAACATCATCTTCCTAGGAATTGATTTGACCTTCAGAGGTGCGCTAAAGTAAGTGTATGCAGTAGCTATTTTTGGGAAACATTAAAATATAAAGAAACGAAAAGTTTGGTTCTGAATCTATGAGCCATCCAGTTATGAATATGTGACAACACTAACAATAAGGCTGGGAAGACTTTGAAACTTATTCTGCCAAGAAAAGAGGGAACTTGCTAAATATGTGCTTCACAGATGACTAACTATTATCAGAAGTCTTTAAATGTTCAACCCAGTTGCCATCCCAACTATTTCTTTGCTCTATCATATTTGAGCTTGATAAACTTTAATGTTCTCAATTATGAATATGTGGTTAAAAAATAAGGCATTGAACTGAAAGGCGGTAATTAACTTTTTGCAACAGAAACGGAGTCCTTTTCAACCGGTGTAGGAAGCAAATTGAAGCCTTGCACCAAATTTTTCAGGTTAATATCTTTGCCCATTAAAAAAGAAATGCTATAAAATTGCATATTGCTTCAAGCAATTTGACAAGTTCTTGTAAAAGTTTTTAATTTATAATTCTCATGGATAAGATTATGTGGTTTTACTAATGAACTGGTTATTAAGCTGTTATACAGGTACATTTTTGACCCTTGGTTAAATCAAGCTAAGAAATGCTAAGTAATGGAGAATTCACTCTATCATGAAGCATGAAAAGATTAAAGTTGGACTCAGTATGGTATTATTGATACTTTTTGTGTTCAGAGTGATTGTTCCCGTTGTTCTATATGTCCCGATGAGGTTGTGCTATGATGTTGGTCTATTCTAATTACTTAATGGGAATGAACTCATGAATCCACTCATGTAATGGTAAGTGAGATGCTTGACTGGTTCATGTTGCTTAAAAAACCACCCTGCCTGGGTTGTCGCTCTTGTCTTTGCGGTGAAATAGAGGTCTCTTAGTGAGCTATATGATATATCAGAAGATTTACTTTGTTTACTACTAAAAAAAGGATCTGTACCTCTATTCGAGGAAGGATAGTTTTTGTATTATTATCATTTATAGATGAGAAACGATTAAAAAGATGATAAGTTTCAAACACTCTTTCTGCTTCATGTTGGGAAGCATTCTGGTGTTGCTAGTCATGCAATAGCTGAAGCAGGGTTTTGATTGCAGCACTTCGGGGTGTCAATTTGGCGAAGCTTGCCACTTTTCTCATTATGTTCCCGGCGGTTATAATGCGGTTGCCCAGATGATGAATCTACCGCCAGCTGTCCCTCCGCCTTCCAGGGCCATGCCAGGCCCACCACCTGTCCCAAATGGTTCTTCTTCACCAGCAGTTAAGACACGGATGTGCAACAAATACAACACAGCTGAAGGCTGCAAGTTTGGTGACAAGTGCCACTTCGCTCATGGCCACTGGGAACTCGGGAAACCTGTGGCGGCATCCTTTGATGATCCCCGGGCCATGGCACCAATCCCACCCCGTTTTGGCAGCAGAATGGAGCTGCTGCCACCCCCATCGTTTGGGGGACCTGTCTCCAGCTTCGGGGCTTCAGCAACGGCTAAAATCAGTGTGGATGCTTCCCTTGCTGGGGCTATCATCGGGAAGGGTGGAGTCAACTCAAAGCAGATCTGCCGCCAGACAGGGGCCAAACTCTCCATCCGTGACCATGAGTCTGACCCTTCCCTCAGGAACATCGAACTCGAGGGCACGTTCGAGCAGATCAAGGAAGCAAGTGCCCTCGTGAGGGAGCTGATTGTAAATGTCAGTGCAATGTCCAGCCATGCAAAGGGCCATGGGTCACAGGGCGGGCCTGCACCTTCAGGGAGCAACTACAAGACTAAGCTGTGTGACAATTTTGCCAAAGGATCTTGTACCTTCGGGGAAAGGTGTAATTTTGCCCATGGTGCAGCAGAGTTACGAAGGTCAGCAGTCTGAGTCTTTCTTGTCTCAGAGATCTCCGGTCATTCCTGGGGATTAGCTGATACATAGCGAGAGCTTCGGTTGTAATCTAGTGAGGCATTAGTGTGGTTTTATTACAGTATAAGCTCTGGGGATCTCGGTGAGTTTCCTTGTCTAGCCGCACTCTGTTACTTGAACCTGCGGTGCGTGTTTTGAAACTGAGAATAGGAACAGGATTAGAGTTTTAAGTTTACTAGAGGCTCTGTTTGGTTTCAGAATTGTATTTTAGAATCACAATTCTAACTTAATTCTACCCACTACAAAACAAAATAACTCATACAAAGTCAAAGAGTGGATTCCATTTATATTACTTTTTCCCACAACAAAATAACATGACTCTTACAAAGTCAAAGGGTGGGTCCTATTTATACCACTCAAAATCAAAATCAAAATCACAATTCTAAAATCCCACTATGAAACCAAACACCACCTCAGTTTTCCGAAGAATGACCAGTTTCCTTTCCTTTGAACTGACTCTCAAGGTGGTGAGTTGAAAGTCTGAAATCTAGTTGGGAGTTAATGT
Source organism: Punica granatum (assembly GCF_007655135.1). Classification (NCBI taxonomy): domain Eukaryota; kingdom Viridiplantae; phylum Streptophyta; class Magnoliopsida; order Myrtales; family Lythraceae; genus Punica; species Punica granatum. Next base: position 2,110,598 of record NC_045131.1, read on the forward strand.
ATGACATTTCGCCACCAGTCGGTGTGCTTTCTTGAGACCGGTGAGTTTGGATGGACTGTAAGTACATCTCGGGTCTAAAAGACTTCTTTTGAGCTGCGATCCCGAGTCAATGCCCATCCCGAGCCAATGCCAATACCTTTTTTGCCCCCGCAATGCATACACAAAGTGGCGATGAATGGCCACTTCAACAGTGCTTTGCATGGGTGCCGAAGGATTTTAAGGTCACGTCCCAAGTATGGGTGGCAACGAGAAAGGGTTTGGGACGGCCGAGTCCATCTTTTATCCGTACCCATTGAGAAATAGTAATCTCAAAGCCTTCTCAAACCCATTAGTATTTTAAAGGAAATTTTCCAAACCCTTGTCGCTATTTTAATGGGTTTCCACTGGTACCCTCTTTTCACCCATTAGAAAAAATTGTAAAAGAAAAAAATTGTTATACGGACTTATCACAACATTGTACTTATATAAAATGGTCTAAAATAACAATAAGTATTCAAGTACAATATATAAGTTGTCCAATTTATATTCTCACCGTGTTCAGACATTTCCAAAATACGTAGAAAAAACTTCATAAATTTATATTGGAATGAAATATCCAAATGCTCATACATTTGTCAAACACATTGAGCTCCACTAATGAAGAGCATCAATATCAAGTTTATCAAGGAAGAACGAGCCAAGTAGCTAAAGCTAAAGGAAAATAAAGAAAAGGAAAACATAAAAAGTATTCGAAATAGAAAAGAGTGAATATATGCTTACTGCTCAGAGTGGGAGACATGAAATAGAAACATTGAGATATAAAATTCTTTCAATAATAGAGTTTGTTATTTAAAGCAAGCCACGTAGCAATAATAGAAGCTAAAAAAGAAATGCAGCATATCCAACATCGACTGTGACTAGAAGGATATAGAGCAATCAAATGAGACGAGCAAACACTGCAGACATAAGTTGACGACAAGGTTGCTTTGTAAATATGGATAAGTACGAATGTCATTTTAGTAATTTGATTGCTTAACAGGTTTAAGATAAGTTTTAGCATAAAATCATGAATCCTTCCCAAATCCTATATGATTTTCACCAAAAATTTTAAATCATTCCCACGACCTAACGGGAAGAACCCTCTAATGACCTATCAGGATCTGGGATAGATGAAATACCCATTTACGAAAACCCACTGCCATCCCTACCAAGCCAACAGTAAGATAATGCGCCCCTTTCATCTTTGGTCGTTCGCTTTGTGTCCACTTGAAGAATTGTCCCTTCCACTGGTGTAAAGGCCATTCCATCACCAAAGATTTCCTAGCTCTCCAGCATTTTGAGCTCAAAAAAACCGAGTTTGAATATCCGATTCTTGTTGGTTGTGATGTTTAGAATGATTTCACGGTTGTATAACTTTTGAAGCAAAAACACGATGATTTGAACAAGTCTATATTGATCCTGTAACGAAAAATGCGTTTTCACGAGACCGGAAAATTAACCTATCCATGGTAACTTCAAGTTGAAAGCTAATTTAGACTTGAAGAAGAACTGAATGAGTCATACCGACGCTCACACGCATCTTGGCGAATGATGATAACCCCGTTGAATGTGAATCCTATTAACGAATGAAAGACGTGACAGTGAGATATCATTATATCCAATATTGAAATTTAAAAAGCAAGACAATAATTATATACTTTTTCTGGTGGAAAAAGGAGGCCTAGGTCTGATATACAAGGCGAAAGAAAAGTTATGAATTACATAAACTGGGTAGGGAGATCCCAAGAAAAGTTATGAATTGACTCTGGAAGTACCGTCGATATTGATTTTCACCCAACCCGGTGGAAAATATATATTTTTTTTCGTTATTTAATTAGTTCGCGATTAACTGTGGCTTTTGTGACCGGGAGTTGGAAGTGCAAAACGCAGACGACATCCGATCAGATCCAATTCCATGAATTCCGGACATGCTTATCGGAGAAAATAAGGAAAAAAAATAATAATCAGACAGAGATCCGAACAAAGTTGACTGGCTTTGCGCGTTAATCGGGGGCCGCCAGCGGCTAAGTTGAACGACCAATTAAACTAAATATTAATTCGTTACCTTAATTGTACTGTAGAAGTCCACCAACTCTCCATTTTTTATCGTCAAAACTCTCAGTGTAATTTTAATTTCTTACCCTCAAAATTAAATCGTATTTTAATTCGTTACTATTCTCAAACATTTTCTATGGGTAATTTTGATTCTGACCGTTTCACAAGAACAAATCCGAGGAAATATCTTTTGATATCATTAACGTTAGTCAACTAATCCCACTCATGTTGTTCTTCGCTATTATTATTATTTTTTTTTGAAATCGGTTGTCATGGTCCTCGTACGGCCGGTGCCACCAGTGGAGCAACTGAAAGAGGAAAGCTATTGAAGTTTGAAAATGACCCCAAAGAAGAGAAATGACCCGTGAAGTGAAACACTTTATTCACTTATAAATTAATGGTGTATTTGGTTTCAGAGTTAAAGTAACTTTAATTTTGATCGTGGAAAAGGACAAATGATTATGGCTCTGTTTGGTTTCAGAGTTATATTTTAGAATCACAATTCTAACTTAATTCTACCCACTACAAAACAAAATAACTCATACAAAATCAAAGAGTGGGTCCCATTTATATTACTTTTTTTCCACAACAAAACAACATAACTCTTACAAAGTCAAAGGGTGGACCCCATTTATACCACTCAAAATCAAAATCAAAATCACAATTCTAAAATCCTACTATGAAACCAAACACCACCTATATAGTGTGTTGAGTTAAAGTTCAAGTTAAAATTTTTAACTTGGAAAATGTATATTTTTGTTGTATAGTGTGTTGAGTTAAAATTAAAATTAAAATTTTTGTGATTTTAACTGTGAAATCAAACGGAGTATAAAATATTTTAAATTCGATTATCATTAGTGAAATTTTTTATGTTCGTTTATAATTTTATTTTTTTTAACTAAACGCATGGACCTATTTTATATTAGAAAAAATGGTGTGGAATGTTAAGATTATATGTTGACTTTTCTCATAATTTTATTACAACAAAATTAAATTCATATTATTTATTTAGTACCTCCCAAAAATATCTGCTAGCTAGTTGCGGAATCAATTTGCCTACTAGTGTACAGAAAGAAACATACGCGTGCATTAAGGAATATTCTTACATGTGAAGTGTACTCTGATAATGCCGTCTCCGGTCCAATCAATAAATATATAAATAATATTTTATTTCAAAAAAAAATGACAACACTGAAATCTTTCCTAGATGATTTTGAAAAAAAAATTACGGTTTACGTAATATTCAAAGATTTGACTAAACCAAAATTAGTATTGCACCCCCAACCAGTCTCATAAATCTCAAATGTAATAAAATACGGGCTTTCGAAAATATTTTAGATTGTTTTCCTCAATTTAAATTGTTTTGAGCATGCAACTAATTCAAACGCGTAACTCAACCAACTTACTTTTTATCTTTACCATGTGATCAACGTATAATGTTAGATAAGTGTTCAAGAAGAACGTGTTATTCGACAAACACGTTTGATCCAAATAAAATTTCAGGAGTGAATACATGCTTTACTCTGACAAATGAAAGCAATGAATCATATGATTCTCGCAACATTTCAACAAAATAGTGGACAAACAAAATGGAGTTCTTTTTCCCGACATGCACTCTGATAAACTAAATATGGATATAATTAGACGAGAAAAGCACTAATTAGGCCAGGGAATTTATCTTAAAATAAATATATTATCGGGGTCGTATCAATAGACTCGAGAATTTTATATCTTCTATTTTCGGAAATCGATTATTTAAATTTTTTGCAAGGCTGACAGACATCCTATCTGGACCGTTTCCACAGGTTGGTTGACTCTTGTAGTCGTAGTAGTAGTATCTGTAATTCGAGAAACATTCGGAGGGTAATTCGGTCACTGCACGACGAATGTCACGTGGTGCTCCTCCCCTGGATCAAGTGGCTCGCCAAGAGATTAGAGCCCCTAACCAAACGGACGGTCCAGATTTGTGAGCATTAAACACCGAAATCGGCGTTGATTGGTCACCAGAGATCAGGCGCCCGGTCCACCATCCAACCGCTGCTCGACACGTCATCAGACCGCAGTCCAATTTGACAAGTGGCACCCTGGCGCGGGGCCCGCCACGAGTTCGAGGGAGGGAAGCTTTAACCATAAATACGCCAAGCTTGGAGCTCATTACGAAGGGCCGGCATCACAGAGCGGCCACTCTGAAGAGAGAGAGAGAGAGAGAGAGAGAGAGAGGGAGAGAACCAGATAGAGAGAGAGAGGGGAGCTCCTCGTCGGCCTAGGGGAAGAGCGAATCGTCAGGTAAACCAGCTCTTACCCTCGCGAATGCGATTCTCTCCGATATCACTGTCTCTGCATTTGAGCGTCCGATTGTCGTGCCTCGCATTGTCTGAATGTGATTGCTTTTGAGCTCGGGCGATGCTTCAATGGCGTAGATTAGCTTAGATCTGCACAGTGCGCGTTGTTTGCGATCCTACACGCTCATATTTAATGCCAACATAGGGTGTCTGTTCATGAACGGGCTCATCCAGGCCCTGTTTCTTACGAACGAGCTCCGATTTCTCGTTTTTCGCCCGCTACGGTTCATTTCCTTCTTCTGCTTGGCTGAATACCTCTCAGAGACGACGTCTCTGTACGAAGTTTCTGCATCCTGCACAGATTTTCAATACAATGCAGCTCTCATCTGTCGTTCTTCGGCCATTTCTGGTTCGACGTAGCTCGAATCCGAGAAATGAGATTCCGATGCCACCTCTTTCAGATTCCCTGTTCCATTTTATACGATTGCCCATATCATGACAATTTATGATCTTTCAAGGCCGTGATCCGCGACTGAGATTGAATAGAATGCGAATCCTTGTGTTCGCTACACCGCACAGTTGAATCTGATCGCTGCAGGCGCGGCTCTGCTGCGACACTATCAGGGATACCTCTCCCTTCGGATTGTAAAATTCGAAAAGCGACGTGCTTATTCTATTCAGCTTATACCGATTCCGTTCTTTATTTATTTTCCCTGTCGGGGTTCGGGGACCTCTGATTTGGATCCTGCTGCTATGTTTATCCGATTTTTAATTGATTAATTATTGCGATTAATTTATCGAAATTGTCGGGTGGTTATGTTTTTCTAAATTAAAGCTTGTTCTTTTCTTCCTATGCGGGACGAATATTAAATTACCTTTATTATTTTTGAAATGTGAAAAGTCGGATTCAGTGGTCACTTCATTGCCATACTTTCCGGCAGGGCTTTTGTCTTTCTATCGTCTGACATGGTCCACGCCACCTTAGATATTTTCCCAATATATAGCATATATTGATATAATATTGTTCATTCCTTTGCTAAGTACATGCCTTCTCCGATAAGGAAGGAATGAACATCTTCACTCGTGCTAAAAGGATGGCGGCCTCATGAGTTTGGTCAAAATCACTGTTCTTAACTTAATGTGGCTATTTATTTTCAAGGGCGCATGTTAAATGTTCAGCGAAAAAATAGGTCAACGTAACATGTCAATTACGAGAAATTTAACAGTTCATTGTTCATGATCATATAGTGAATATTGTATGAACTAGATTATAATTTTTATAGTTAGTGAAATCGTAGTATGTTATATCGTAATTTATTTAGTCAATCTCACTGGTGCTTCACATGCCACGGCAAGATAAAATAATCTAAGAATTTCTTGTGATTTGGGCATAAAAATAAGAATGTCACCGTAATTTATATATCTATATATGTGTATGTACATATATATATTTGATCAAATGTGAAGTTTAGGGGGGTTTCATTTACTCTTGTGATTCACGATACTATATATTTGGAAATTAAAACAGCTAATTAATGGTAAGTCTTAATTTTTTTTATTTGGGCAGGAAAATCTTAGTATATTTTTTCGATTATAAAGGAGGTTTAAAGTCTAGTACAACGAAAAATAAATTCTAAATAATTAATAACGGAACGAATCGTCCCATTAAGTATTAAAGTTACGATATCTTGGTCAACATGTGAGAGCGTGCGTTAGTATGCTATTCCCTCCTTTGATTCTTAGTATATTTTAACTTAGAAGAATATTACCTGAACCACTTGTGGTTTACTATGGAATAGATTGTAATAAGCTAAAAAAATCCTACCTATAAAAACAAAAACCCTAAAACACGAGACAAATTAATCGGGGGAGATGCGCTTTATTAATTAATTGTGCGGTAGTTAATTACATGATGTGGTAGGTCCTGCTCCGCTAAGTTAACTTGATTATTGCCTATAGTTTAGGTTGGGCTTTGCTATATTAGGTTCTCAAATGAGATTTCGAAATATTTAGTGGGTATTACTTATTCACTTTGAATGAGTAAGAGTCAATTAAAATATTTATTAATGAAAATCTGTGTATTTATTGTGAGTCAAATTTTTACTTTATTTTTATTGGGTGTGATACATTCAAGTGTATTTGCACGAGATTTCCGCTTGATATTATTACTATCGTGAGTCACATTTTGAAAGCGACAATCATAGGTTGGCGCGTATATCTCATGCCTAAGAAACTGGTGAGTCGGTGTCCTTGTCTCTTTCCTGGGCTGGAAAGTGCAAACAGCGAGAGGAAGCGGAAGCTTCCTTCTTTCTTTTCGTAATAAAGGAAAGGGACGTGGTTTAGTTGGAGAAATGGAATGGATTCATTGTTGCGGGGCCGCCTCCACATACTCTGGGTGCTTAGGTCATATCCTTATATCACATTTAAACATCATTTAAGATGGAGTACTTGTTGCTAATGGAGCCGCAGCGAGTTGCACTTGAACAGTTCAGTCCAAAATTGAATGTTTCAAACGTCATATGGTATTAATATATGGGACAACAAGTGGAACACTTAGGTGGTCGTGTTGTGCGCACAAATTGTGGACAGTATCTTCCTGACTTATGGCTGTTATAAAGGAGTGGTGGCCTGTCGAGCTGAGTGAAAATGATGCTTTTCTTGCTCTGTAACCAATAGGGCCTGCAGAATTTATTCCTATTTCACTTACAGAAAAAGTAAAAAATGAAAAAAATCAAATGGGCCTGCAGAAGGTCCCCTTTTCCTTGTGGCCTTTTGGCCCCAGTCTCAGTTTCCCGTTTCCATAGCAGGTGGTCCTGAATTTTTACCCTATTCTCCCTTTAACCTGCCTGGAGGAAGGCACTGCATAATAAGGGGGGAAAAGGCCATTAGGCTAAGGTCCGTACCTTAAAACTTCTTCTATGCAAAAGTATGCCCTGTGTCCAAAAGAGCCAACTCAAGTCTAGATCTGTCGTGCCATGGAATCTTAATTCATAGTGCCGAAATTGTTTTCTCGCTATTCTTCGTTGCTGCAGAAAGGTGAAGGACTGCTCAGGACATACTCTAGGTAGTGAAGTGCTGGAGTATGGTGATACCGATCTATCTTATTGTGGATTTATACCTCTTTAAATTAGAATGTGGGCAATTCACAGACAGCAGAAAAAGAGACTCCGCGGTCAGATGCTTGTAGTGTTCTATTGCCTGCAAGATGCGCCTCGTATTTGCCCTTTGGGAATCACTGCTTCCACACAATAACATGCTCTAGTGATTCAGAAGCTTTCTATTGAATTGAATACGCATCATTCTGCAGTTGCACTTACGAGTAGGATCAAGTGTGTGTACACAGCTGCTAAATGTGTTCCCATGTTTTCCTTTTTGTCCATCAGATGAACTTACCTCCGATTAGTGCTTATCTATGTTTTAAGTTCACTTTCCGTGCTCGTACTCATTCTTTGATTCGTTACATCATCTGCAGATCTCGGAACGATGGGTGCCGGAGGCAGGATGTCTGTTCCCCCTTCTTCTAAGAAGTCTGGATCAGATGCTGTGCAGCGAGTCCCCTACTCAAAGCCTCCGTTCACGGTTGGGCAGATCAAGAAAGCCATCCCACCCCATTGTTTCCAAAGATCTGTCCTCCGCTCCTTCTCCTATGTCGTATATGACCTCACCATCGCATCCATCCTCTACTACATTGCCACCACCTACTTCCACCTCCTTCCCTCCCCCTACTCCTACCTTGCCTGGCCACTCTACTGGGCTGTGCAGGGCTCCGTTCTCACTGGCGTCTGGGTCATAGCCCACGAGTGTGGCCACCATGCATTCAGTGACTACCAGTGGCTGGACGACTTGGTCGGCCTAGTCCTCCACTCGTGCCTCCTTGTGCCCTACTTCTCTTGGAAGTACAGCCACCGCCGGCACCACTCCAACACTGGGTCCCTTGAAAGGGATGAGGTCTTCGTCCCAAAGCAGAAGTCCCATATGCGATGGTACTCCGAGTACCTCAACAACCCCCTGGGCCGAATCCTCACCCTGACCATCACCCTCACTCTCGGCTGGCCCCTCTACTTGATGTTCAACGTCTCAGGCAGGCCGTACAATCGATTCGCCTGCCACTATGATCCCTATGGGCCCATCTACACAGACCGTGAGCGCCTGCAGATCTTTGTCTCCGATGCAGGCATCCTCGCAGCATGCTATGGGCTATACCGCCTAGTGGCCCTGAGGGGTCTAGCCTGGGTTTTATGCGTCTATGGAGGACCTTTACTGGTTGTGAACAGCTTCCTCGTGATGATCACCTACCTGCAGCACACCCACCCTTCACTGCCCCACTATGACTCGTCCGAGTGGGACTGGCTTCGGGGGGCGCTAGCGACTGTGGACCGTGACTACGGCATCCTGAACCATGTGTTCCACCACATAACCGACACACATGTGGCCCACCACCTCTTCTCAACGATGCCGCATTACCACGCGATGGAGGCCACCAAGGCCATAAAACCGATCTTAGGGGAATACTACCAGTTCGACGGGACTCCCTTCTACAAGGCCATGTGGAGAGAGGCTAAGGAATGTATCTACGTGGAGCCCGACGAGGGCGCCCAGAGCAAGGGAGTATTCTGGTATCGGAACAGGCTTTGAGATCATCCGCAGGACTTTGCTTCGGGTGGTTCATAGGTCCGTCTCTTTTTTTTTTTTTGGTTAATTTTGCCTAAGTTAAAGTCGTCTGATTTTTGACCCGTTCCGAGCTCTGCTTCATATATGTTTGTTTGGGCGATGGTGATTCTATTGACCTGATTCATTGTTGTACTACCAAAAAAAATTTCACAAAGCTTTGCTCTGCATGAGATGGGATTCATTCTGGTTATTGGTTACATTCCCATGCAATTTCCTAACGATGAAATTGTTATTTCCATTTCGACAAAGGAATCCAGTGCAGCAACATTAATCCTCTCTCGATGTTGAACCAAGAGAATTTGAGTTCTCGGTTCTCGCGTTCGGCCTACTCCTTGCCTTTATCTGCTTATTAGCCCATTGGCCCGTTCTGTAAATCCAAGCGAATTGGGCTTGACGAACAAGGATTCGTGATCTGTCTACAAATAAAATACTAAGAAGAATTTCATTAGACAATGTGCTGATCTAGGAATTTCTTTTTTTCAATGTTTAGTTGATGACAAAAATGAATACGAGGGGAAAAATAGCAGGCCCACCTAAATCTCTACAAAGGGAGATACAAGTGATTGAAGTACATCAAGTCATAATAAAGTGATCGAAGCATATCAAGTAATAATAAGTATAATTGTAGAGATCATTCCAAATGTCGTAGTTTGTTCTCAACATATTGCGACTAAATTCTATATGGACCCCAGTGAAGACCATGAAGCAGAGCATAGAACAATCCATATAGAGCTTGCTTCACGAGTAAGCAGAATCGAGAGGAGTCTTGGACCGGTGTCCGGCGCAAGAACCTTCTACAGATCACACCTCTAGAACAAATCAAACAACCAAAAACTTGAGCAGTCCAATCCCTAAATATTCAAATTAAATTAGCAATGTTCATTTAATCGAGTTTAAACCAGCGATAGCTTCCTTGATCGGTACAAACCAGCGAATGTTATCGAGGAGCCGAAACCTGTACAAACCACCCAAAAAAAAGGAGCGTAGCCACAAAAGGTCAGTTGTGCAGACAGTTGATACGATTGATTGTGCCGGTAGTATGATCCTTTGGTTCGGGGAGATGGGGAGAGGAGGAGAGAGGAAAGAGAGTCTCTGCTGGGCTTGGATTAATAAGGAAAGAAGCTCCCATGTTGATGATACATATGACGCCGCTGCAAGGCCGGCAGTACATTAGTTAAAGATAAATAAAATATTTTTAAATGAGTAGATTTGATTTGGGAAGGCATGAAAGAACAACGACATGCGTAGCATTTCCAAGTGGCTTTAATTGGCCTTAGCTAATTTCTCAAAAGGACATAAACAATCTGTCATGCAATTCCCCGTACGACCTCCGATCATGTTCTCCACTACCATTTATTGGCATAAACTACATCCACTTACATATCAAATGAACAAGACTGAACAGACAACATTTTTGACAGAACTTTCTTAATTTATTCGGGCACTTATATACAACTCGACGATATGAAGGTCGGTCGCCGTCGACAGAAATTGCTGATATTGCGTCGAGAATTTTTTATAAACGCGAAACTGTTGCATAATATTTGCTGGATTACATATAAAATAGGGTCTATCCTATTATCAGCAGACCATGTTGCCCACAAAAAGAGTTGTGGTGGTTAGACCTTTTGATATCTTATAGTGAAAATATTTTTAGACGGTTTTGTGGGAATTTATTAATTAATCTTTTTTTTTAAATCAACTTTTTATTTTATTAATCAAACTAAAAAAATATCCACCCCAATCTTACCCCCTCTCTCATGGACAGCTTATTTCTTGTTTATTTTTTTTGAACCAATTTGCCCATTAAAAAAATTATCTTCTCCATTTCCTCATCATCTTTTGTATAAAACCACACTCTTCCCCGTTTCTCTTCCAAAACAAATCCACCAACTCTTCTCCCTCTCCCTCTCCCTCTCCCTCTCCCCTCTCTCAGATATATTTATCCATTAACCAGTAAGTATTATTATCATCTTTAAGCCAATGGCAAATCCCTCAAGTCCCTCAGCCCTCAGCATGCGCAAGGACTCCCACTCCATATCGAAAACCAAGCCTAAGATTCGAATAATCCACATATTTGCCCCCGAGATCATCAAGACCGACGTGGACAACTTCAGGGAGCTCGTCCAGCGACTCACGGGAAAGCCCGCCGGCAATGATCAGAAGTCACTTCGACGGATCAAGAAGTCGAGAATGGTCTGCAGGAAAGGCTCGATGATCTTTCATGACAAGTATGAAGACCCGGGCCAGCTGCAGTCCTCATCGGAGTCCAGAGGTATGGTTGTGAAGAGGGAAGAGCTCGGGATATGGAATGCGGACAGCTCGGGAAGCTTCTTGAATGGTTTCGAACATTTGGATGGGTACGTTCAAGCGCTTGTGGAGTTCCCGGTACTGTTGAGTACTGGGGATCAGACTGCTTCTACTTCATCCTCTTCCTCCCAAAGTACTATGAACACTTTTGAATTGTGAGGCAAAATGCGTTCTCTACATTCGATACAAATTTATATATGTATGTGCGTGCGGCCGCGAAAATCATGTTGATGACCTCAACTAACTTGTAGCTCAATGATTATAATTTTTTTTCCTTGGTTTTTCAATTAGTGGATGCTTGTACGTATGTTAGGCTCTCGAATGATGTCGTCGCTTGTCTATCCCATCCCGAATTATGACGCCGACTAATTGATAGAACTACCTACAACTGATTGATTCGTGAGTTTTTCCTTGTAATCTAAAATATTTGTCTGGTAGAAGGATTGATTTCGTTTCAATTGATATGATCATTAATATTCTTGAGAAAAGCATTCGTGCAATATTAAAATTCGCAACAGACACTTACAAAAAAAAAATCGCAACAGAGATTAAACAATCAGATATATAACATTTAATAAAACATTTATATATATATATATATATATATTAAATACACGGCATGGTTCCTTTTTCACGAGACCACTACTTTACATGGATATACACTTCAAATTCGGCAGGAAACTGGAATCTCATGTAATTTGTTCCAAGCACACACTATACTTACATACATAGATACCTATCTGTAGCTGCAGCCTTTGTGGTGCTGTTAAGATCGATAAAAGACTAATCCAGAACAAGCTTCACCATAAGTATGGGTCTAAACGGGAAGATATGACAACGTTTTGTCCGTGATATCTTCAATCACAGCTAGCTAGGGGCTTATCGATAAGAGTTCGAAGGGGTGCCGCCGGTTTCATGTCCTATGTAGTATATAGTTTACATGTGGCGGTCGTCCAAGGAGGAGGATAGGGGAATTAGTAGGTGCAATCGCATCATTAAACAATGATACAACATTAGAGATACTATAATGTGACCAAGAATATAATTATTCTAACATTCATATACAGGCGCACAAGAAATATTGATAGGGAATTTAAGATTAATATAGTTAACTAAGAGGCTCCAAAGTCAACTTTTGATTCCTCACAAATGGTAAGTATAATATTCTTGGTCGGCACGTAGGATACGATCAAGGCACTAGCTGCCCATTATAACAAAAAAACCGATATTCAATAAGAGGGTTGCGATCCTCGATTACTGGCAGGCATGCTTTTCAATTGAAGATGCTAATGTAGCCTAGGAAAATAAATATTCGAGTCTCATAAAGGAAAACTTCTATTGAATTGTTACAGTAATCTCAAGTATGGCATACCAGGAAGCTGAAACGAAAAACAAAACAGAACCTAGTCCCTCATATCGAGGGTAAACCGGATAGCTTTAGAACAAGAGGACCACAAAGTTGGTGGCATATGATATGCCAATTTTCCCAAAGTCTAAGGAGACTAATGGCAAGGGGAAAAATAAAAAAAAACCACAAAGGTCAGAAGCCAAGGTCTAAGGGCACAAACTAAAGTTAATCAAGACCATTAAACATTGCAGAATGAAAGATATTAAGATATCATATATGAGTGAACCTATGACCATAATATGTTTATGCCACATATCATAGGCTCATTCCCAGACTAATGCTTTCATAATCCTTGAGGATCAGATTCAAGAACGCTCCTTTTTAGTTTTTTTTTTTTTTAATAAAAGTGAAGCATACAGTAGATTGTATGAAATTTACAGTATGAAATATAGGAGCAGAAAGTTTGCAGTGATGCCAGAGGACAGTTGAGAAGAAATTATCAGGTAGAGGCAAAAAAGAACTTCGTAATAGACTTGTTGATTCAGCTGAGAGAAAAGAAAAAAGTGTGCCGTGAACATCTTTATTAGAATTACGAGTCGAAAAATTTCTTTATTATTTGTATGTATGGATTACAAGTTCTAGCTCTCGTACTCTGACATGGAATCTACCATGGTTGGGGGCACATCCAACCTTGTTAGAACCTCTGCTACTCCATCTGTGCTCCTTATAATCTGCAACAAATCAATTAAATAAATGAAGCCGCCTGCATCCATTTTTCTCAATCATCACAAAATGGATCTTGCCATGTCTCTAAACCTTATTATAGTCATGAAGCATTCAGCCTGTCATGTTTGCTCAAACTGATACTTAGACCTAGAAAACTGATCTCCGGTAAATTTTCTCAATAAGCAAGCACTTTGTCAGAAAGAGAACAATTCAGGTTCATTCCCGCTACAATTTTAAGATACTTGTGAAGATGGGAAACTTACCATTATCTCTTCATCAAGATAAGAGATCATGAAAAGCCTCTGGAAAGTCCCGGCTGAAGGCATGACACAAAAAGAACGGGATAAGAAAGGATGAGAATATAAAGGGAGGAAAAAAAAAAACGACGATGCTGAAAGACTTTAGACTCTCATATATATCATAGTCAACTCTATCAGATCGTTCAAGGAATGATAAAGGCCCGTTTGTTTTTTCAGTTAAAATCACAAAAATTTTAACTTTAACTTTAACTCAACACACTACACAACAAAAACACACGTTTCCCAAGTCAAATTTATAATAACATCTCATTTGTCCTTTTCCACAATCAAAATCAAAGTTACTTTAACTCTGAAACCAAACGCACTGTAAGAATCTTAAGCCGCAGCAGAAGCATCCGTGAGAGATTGATTTTATTGAATGTGAATTCTATCTGCTTACTTAGGGGAATTTTCAACCCACTGCTAATGGCATCTCTGATAGGAAGAGGAAGTTGCTGCACCGAGCTAGCTGCCTGGCCCAGGGCACCTTTTAGCTGGTCTGGAACTGTTTCTTCTATAACTGTGGGTGTCTCAAAAGTTCCTTCAACATACTCTTCCTTCATGCGCATTGGCCCCTCCACCGATAACTTGGTTAACAAACTTAATTTGTTTTCTATCTGTATCAAGTAATAAAAACACTATCTAGTCATGCCTCCAGTATCAAGGTCCATGTCCAACATGAGACATGCAACATATAAGTACAAAGCAAACAACGAAAGGCTTATACTGAGATTTCACTCAGAAGTAAAATCTGTATAGCATTCTAATATGTAACATTGTCACGTTTATTTGGCCAAAAGAGCAAATTTAGAAAAAGCTGCCTACGTTGAGGAAATATGAATTGTCTTGTAACTCGAGAGTGATAAAAACTGATCACCAGCGCTTTATCATGCTATGGAATATTCACAAAAAGTAATCAATGAGTGCTTAGATTTTATCAATTTGATTGAACAGACATGTGCAAATATTATGAACATGAAAATTACATATTACCGAGTTCAATAGCTTGATGTTAGCTGTGATATTAGCATACCCATCTTTGATCAAGACATCCATTTTTGTTAAGTTAGCCAAGGTTGTGGGAAACCTCCTGCAATTCAAAAAATTACAATTCGACAATTAGTTGCTACTTAGTTAATTCCACGTTCAAAAGCCTATACACTAACTACATATGACAATAGAAAGATCAGGATGGAAGAGTGACAGTGCTCACGCTAAAATCAATCTTGCAGCGAGAAGTCCGGGGCTTCCAAAGCCAAACCATTCAAAGTTCCATCGGCCTTCCAAAAAGGGGGACCTGATTGCCTGAACAAACTAGTAAACATCTGACAAGAAACATTTGCAAATTGAAGTTAATTTCAAGAAAGCACCTACGTCGTTGGTCTTGGGGCCGGACTAAGCCTCTCAAGGCCAATAATCCTCTCATTCACGTCAATCCGCTGCACATCCGTAGTCTTCCCAGTGACTAATGCCTCAAATCCTCCAGAGTCTTTGAACTGAAATTACAGATCGAATGAGTTGAAATAACCCCATGTAATAGATTCAAGCTAGAAGGCCGCTTAAGGCACATAAAGTTACAGCATATGGTTGGAAAAGGACTGGTAAAAGAGCTGCAGGACGAAAACAATGCCAGTTCTCTTAGCTGGATATCACACAAATGAGACAACTACGGCATGCCATACTACCTCTACAGGCTCCTGGAAGAACTGAGTATGTAACAGAGATTCCGAATGATACTTAAAGTAATCTCATGACACAACAAGCTAAGAGTCTTCGAAATTTTCGCTAAGCATCAAAAGTCAATGATTCCTAAAGACCAAATTACTGCGAAAAGGGGGAGATAACAATACAGAGCCAAAAGGGCATACCCAATCCAATGCTTCATCTACATAGAAAAAGTAAGCAAATTAAAGAATGATAATGATAGACTACATGGATCATCAGTCACACCAGCTGGCTAACGAATTGAGCTCGTGAAGCAACACAACTGCTCGTTGACTAAATGACGTAAAATTACCTAAACTGGCGACAGTCCAAGCTCTAAACTCAGTCAATGAGCTAAATTTCGATGCTTGATTACGCGAATTTAAGATCTTTCCGATAAGATAAGTAAATCAGATGCAGAACCATTACGAACTCACAGCTAGAAGGAGAGATTCCTTGGCGGAGAGCCGCTCCATCTCCTTGGCGTAGGTCGCCGGAGCTCCCTGCACAGCCTGCTGGACCATGGCCACAGGCGAACGCCTCCTCATGAGTCTCCGGCAGCCGAAAATCTTCCCACCGAGCGCCGGGGAGCTGATAAAAGGGACGAAATTCGATGGCGATTGCGGGGGAGACGCCGACGGGGAGCAGTGACAGACGAGAGAGGCCGTCGGAGAAAGCAAGCCTTGCACCGTCGCCATTGTCGGGAATGAACGAGGAGATGCAGTTTGTGTGAACTGTGAGAAGGTGCGAGCATAGAAAGATAGTGTTTATGGGCAGGACAGGACAGAACGGGACGGGACTGGAGATGGGGAGAGAAAGACGGACGGGAGGAAGAAGACGGGGAGACGACCAGAGCGGCCGTTACTGTTAGGGGCATTTACGTCAAAGCAGCTCATTGAAATATGCATTTTCTCTCGATAATATATTTCCGATAAAATAAATGCACTTTTTTTTTACTTTCAATTTTCAAAAGAAGAGTAGTAGTTGGGAAACTATCGATCACAAAAACAAATTAGTTTCAAGAAAAAGAAAAGAGAATTTACTAATTTTTGTTATTTTGGATTCCTGAAAGGAGATCAATGGAAAGACGACTTATGGTGCACTTTCATAATTATTATTTTTTTTCCACGAGAAAATGGTGGAATCTTATTTTCATTATTGAGAAAAAAAGAGATATTACATGATATGATCTACTTTTAATTAATTTGTGTCGCTAAATATTATCGGATAAATTTATCCTTTCATCTTAAAATATATTATTCCTTTTATACCAAAATATAAAAGTGGAGTACAACGTAAAATATAAAATATGAGGTCACCTGATATGAATTGTACTTCATTTAATAGCATAATAGATACTAATAACGATGGACTATACCTCGAGCAGTTCTTTCCTTTAGGATCAAAGAGGAAAATTATGGTATGATGAATTTCTCCATCCATCAATGTGAGCTTGTATATATGAGTTAAAAAACAAGTGCATCGATACTCAATTGAAAATTTGGACTACAAAAAAAAATATTAAACATCATCATTGTTGGAGATGCGGGGTATCGAACCCCGTACCTCTCGCATGCAAAGCGAGCGCTCTACCGTTTGAGCTACATCCCCTTTTGGTCAAAGATTCTAAACAAACAATCTATATCTTAATACTATAGAGCTAGCTGCGTTCTTTGCCCCCTTTTTTTTAGTGCGCATTTTATTATCCGAAAACTTAAATAGCCCGTATTAATCTGGTTCGAATCAGATCAGTAAAGCTCTCCAATGTGGAATTTTTTTTCATTCACGATGCTCAAATCGAAAACCTTTTTTAAGAATAACAAATACCGACTCGTTTGAACCAAGTCAGATTGGTAATTCTTTAATAATTTAAGTGAGAATTTCTTTTGTTTTGGGATATCAAATATGCACGCCCCTTTGTAATGGGTTCGATCTATAAAACATGATACAAACATTTAATCTATTATAATTATTATATGGTATTTTCTTTCTTTTTCGTAACATGTAGTATGAAAATACATGTCCATCTTCAAGAGGTGAAGTACTAAATAAGTTAATTATTTAGCGATAACGTTAGAACCTCTCTCTCTCTCTCTCTCTCTCTCTCTCTCTCTATATATATATATATATATATATTCAATTTTTATTTGGCTTGGGCTTTAGTCCCCGATTTTCATCGGTCTAAAAAGACTTAGCACGGACTGAGACCCGATCTATGTCCAACTGACCCAACCCAAAGATTAGGCCTTTTGCCCGCGCCTGCATTGTGTCAGAAAGGGCGCCTAGGGAAAATGGCAAAAGTTGCTTTGCGTGCGAACGTTATTATTATTTCGGTGATCTAAATTGCTCTGCACTAAATCACATGCATCCTTTTGTAATTAGATTCGTACATATACATGCATGCATATACATACATACATACATACATTACATACATATATATGCTTGCTTAATCTAATAATAGTAATATAGACATAAGCTCTGCTTCCTCAACGGCTATATTTTTTCCGCCATCAATCAATCAATCAATTTCATTATTCAAATAAACAATAATTCCAAAGCAGTCCCCAACCCCAACGGTCCATTCCTTCCCCCGCAGCATAATCATCCCCACCCCACCCCCCGCCCCCCATATTAATCCAAACACCATCACCTTCCCTCCCCGACGATATCTCTCTCCCACCAATTCTTCTCTCCTCCTCTCTCTCTCTATCTCTCTGTTTAGTTCTTTCCTTACTGCATCTGACAATGGGATCTGCCGACCAAAATTCAGATGGCTCAATGAACGTCCAGCACGTGAACAAGAAGTGCTCTGACGAGCTGCTGCGCAAGTTCTCCGACTCCGACGACGAGGAGGACCGGAAGCTGGAGCTGGTGATCAGGGCCACCAAGCGCCGAAAGAGGAGCTCCCGGCAGCGAGTGGGCCCCATTGAGGCAGGCGAGTCCTGCGAGAGCCCGACTAACTGTAATAGCTTGGTGGAAAGGCGGTCACTCCTGCCCGTGGCAGCGAGGACAAGGAAGTCGGTACTGCTCCGGCGGCTCGGGATCGGGAGGTCATTTACCCAGCTCAGGGCGAGGGAACTGAGGAACAGGTCCCTCTTAGGAACCATTGAGAAGGTACGCATATTGCTCTTAGACACAACATGTGGGGGTCCAGAACTGGAACAATAATGTTTTTTTTTTTAATTTATTTAACAATGAAAACCTTTATTTAGTTTTTATTTATTTATTTATTTATTACTAATTATAGTGATGATTTGTGTATGTAGACATGGAGGAAGACTGTGGAGGGAGCTTCAAGAGTGTTCATGGAGAAGCATTACCATCGACACAAGCGTTTGATAAATGATTCGGTTGTGTAACCAATCAAAAGCACTTGTAAATTGGAATTAAGTTTTAATCGCCCTTCTTTTTTAATTAATTTTATTTGTTAAAGGTTTTGTTTATCGTATTTATTTTTTCGGTGTGAACCATGGTATAAAAAAGTCGAATTCGGTCTCGACTAATCCAGTCGAGCCAGGTCTATGGTATTTATTTATCGGAGAGCGGACTAGCTAGTTGCAAAACTTGTAAGCATGCAGGAAGGAATAATGGATGATAAATTCAAACTTAACATATATACAATGTCTCTTCATCTTGGTACTTCTCGGGTCGTCTGAATATACAATACCACAATGCTATCAATAAATGGACATGTAAGTGGGTATCGATCTGCATATATATACGTCGTCGTAAGTGGTCGACCGTACATGTACATGTACAATTCTTTTTCTTTTTTGGGAAAAAAAACCTTAACATTTGGGTGGCATTTAAAGTTGAGGGGGGTGATGTGTTGTGAGACGGATAAAACAGTTTATGTAATTAAAGTGGGTTGGTTCAAGCGGTTCGACGTTTGTTCCGCTTAAGTAAGATTTTGAGTTCGAGTGCTTGTGAATGCTGAAAATTTACGTTGGGAGAACTCTATTCTTTAGTGGGCCGACCCGATTCAACATAATTAATCGGGACTTAATTTGAAAAAAAAAAAAAAAGGTTATGTTGGTGAGCTGAAAATGGAAGGTCGCCTTTTCACATGTCCCATGTGTTTGGCCACTAGCCTCGGAAAGCAACATTACTATGCTCTCCCACAAGCTATACCGATCTATGTGTTCCCGTCCCATTAATTTACTCATGAAAAAATTCTGAAAATTTACGGTCCGAACTTAATTTAATTACATATACCGAATGTATGTGTTAGTTCTATCTATGTAACAAGTCCCCGAGTCACGCAACTCGAAGAAAATCCCCTGATTCACGTACCAAAAGTCGAATGATACGTAAAGCGATGTCACAATGTTTGTGATTTTACTCCAAGTAAAACATGAAAGTCCTAGTGATACATTTTCTTGGGCTTGGTTGACTCTTGATCAAATTGATGATTGAGCTATTCAAAATAGAAAAAAAGAAAAATGGCGATTGAATTGGAACTACACTTATTTACATGAGCAAAGGGAATCAATTATATCAAAGTCAACTGGGTGAAAGTTCTGACTTTTGTGATCTAACTGTGCGTTTGCATGGTCTTACTTAATTTCCTATGGTTATATACAAAATAAAAAATGCATATGTGGTTCCTCATCTTCTCTCATCTCAGACATAACAATGGAAGAGGGGGCCGGTGAGAAAACCTTTCACGTCCCTTTCAATAGCGCAAAGTCAATAGGACGTGATTCAGGTTCAATCCGACAACCTGTTAAATTATTACGACACAAGCGATGGAACCTACAATAATCGAAGGATATAAATTTTGATCGTACGAGAGTCCGAGTGATTGTCGTTTTCCTATTATGGTATGCCCCGTACTGGTCATTCATTTGGCCAAAAATAGAGTCTAAAGCACAAGAAACTGGCCTTTTGATCTGATCTATTCCTTGAGTTTATCTGATCTATTTAAAGAATGGGTTATTACGTATGCAAGTCGTTTGAATCAACTATTCGCAGTGAGATTTATATCATATAAAACGTTAATATGACATTCATTAAAAAAAAAACGTTAATATGAGTCATGACAACATATATAACACAAGAAATGTTGAAAGGGATCGAATAATCACCCTGAATAAATAAAATAAAAAGTGGAAAAATTGGTTTTTTTTTTTTTTTGGGATTTTGGGCAGTTCCAGTGTTCCTCTGCAATAAAACGCGGCCCGCCCCAGATCTCCGGCTGTCTCGTCTCATCTGCTAAAAATGGCATTCTAGTAATTTCTTTATCTGTTTTTTTTCTGGGTGAATTGCAGGGCTGAGGCCCAATTGCATTAAAAGAAATCACGAAATACAAAGTAGAGATATGATGATCCCTATAGCATCACCAAACAATAGAAAGTCGAGCCCAGATGAGCAATGACTAAGAGATTCTAAAAATTACGAAAGTGCATAATTAACAAGTCAATCCATATATACATTGTCCTCTCGATACATGTGTCGAACCAATACTATCCACGGTCGAGAGCTGATTAGCAATTAGCTCGAAGTCCGGTTTGAGGATAATCCTTCTAGCTCCTAACTCCCAAGCCAACGCTAATCCTGTCCTTACTCTCCCCCACATCGCTCTTACCCACCCGAAAAGTGAGCATCAACTCAACTCACGCGCTTCGTCAACTTTTCTTTTCTTCTTTTTCCCCTTGTCCATTTCTCTCTCTGCTCTCTCTCGCTCTCGCCCCTCGGCAGCAACACTACTCTCTCTCTCTCTCTCTCTCTCCTCCCTCCCCCCCCCCCCTCTCCACTGAAAGTCAGAGCGGTTCGCTCCCTCTCTATCTCTCCCCCTTCCCCCTCGCCTCCCTCTGGAAGCTCGGGATTTTGTTCTCTCTCTACAGCGGCGATCCATCAGTTCTAGCCGTCGTCAGTCTCCGTCGTCGTCGTACACTCTCCGAACCCGGAAGTTTCCAACTTTCACTTCTCTGCTTCATTCCCCGCTCTCTTTGTTTCGTCGTGTGGGATTTGTCATCCTGCTCGAATTGCTGCCACCAAGTTCCTGTTCTCGCCGCAAATGAGGGATGTTGAGGTGGTTGGCAAGGATAGCGTGGGCGTGCTGGAGTCCGGTCAGGAGATATGTCCGTATGAGCAAGGATGATGGCGGGGACGACGACGACGACCTCCCCGGTTCCGCGCTCGGTGACTCCCTCATCTGGTGGCGGGACCTGGAGAAGCACTCCTACGGCGAGTTCTCCTTCGCGGTGGTCCAGGCTAATGAGGTGCTCGAGGATCAGAGCCAGGTCGAGACCGGCTGTGACGCCACTTTCGTCGGTGTCTATGATGGACACGGTGGCCCCGAGGCTTCCCGCTTCATCTGCGACCATCTCTTTCTCCACCTTATGAGTGAGTCTCCTCTCCTCTCCTCTCCTCTGTCATTCCCTCGTTCCTGGCTATCTAAAGTCCGCAGCTTACTCTTTATTGTGATGTTGAGTGAATAAGTCTCCTCTCTTCTTCAGGTCAAAGTTGAGTAGTATCCTCTGACCCTGTCTGGTCGGTGATACCCGGAGAGTAGTGAATTGCTTTGGCTACAAATGGAGTTAGTTAGGCGATAGATTCTCATCTTGAAATTGGGAGATTTTCATTTTCACTGCCATGGTTTTTTAGATTTTGTAACTCTGTAATGGAAAGACTTTAGATTGTAAAATTAATGTTCTTGCTCCGGAAGGAAGGAAGGATGTGGAGATTATTACAATGGCAAAATTGGTGACGACCGGGGAAGTCGTTTTCCTGCTCTTTCTTTCGCACCCTTCTTGTCGGCTGTTGCAACTCTCTCCGTCTCCGTGTTTTCACACTGTGTTTATTGTTAATCGTTGACGTTCTGTCCCATTTACTGTTTTGCAGAACATGCTCATGAGCATGGAACCATATCCGAAGACATACTTAGAAGTGCTTTCTCTGCCACCGAAGAAGGATTTCTTAAGCTAGTTCGTCGGACATATGGAATAAAACCAATGATTGCAGCAATTGGATCATGCTGTCTTGCTGGTGTTATCTGGAGGGGAACATTATATGTTGCAAACTTGGGTGACTCCCGAGCTGTAATAGGTTCTTTGGGTAAGTCGAATAAGGTAGTGGCAGAGCAATTGACAAGAGACCATAATGCTAGTATGGAGGACGTCAGACAAGAACTTAGGTCCTTGCATCCTGATGACTCGCATATAGTATTCATGAAACATGGAGTATGGCGTATCAAAGGAATCATTCAGGTTTGCTTTCATTACATACAAACCTTCCTTGAGAGTTTACCTTTGATTTTTTTTTTTTTTAAAATTGGATGTTTTGGTTTGAGCAATTAGGAAGCCTTTTCAATTAGGAATACAGATGCTCTGATGAAAACCTGTTTGCCTAATTGTTCAAGTAGCTAGATCGGAATAGATTTAGACCGGTATTGATCATGGGTCATAAGAAAGCTTCTATTTTTGGTCAACTTCTTTTCCCCACAATTGGAATGAATTTTGAGATGCCTGCTCTATCTTTGGATGCATTGGAATGTAATTAATCCCTCTATCTTACTGAAATTTATTGTTTTGTTACTTGAAATCTATCAGCTTTGAATGCTTTGGTAAATAGGCATGGCTATAGAAAAAGCCGAAGACATTTCCATTTTAGTCTCCTGGTTCTTATTGCATTACCTCTCCCTGGTACCTAATTTTGGGTTTCAAAACAGCTATCATCATCACGGATACCATCCTCCATCTTCTTCCTTGTGCTCTGGCGATCTTTCTTTTGACATATGTTCAAAGGTAAGATTGCTCAGATCATTAGGCTTGTTAGAATTATTTAAAAAAAAAAAAAAACTCTCTTTCAGGTTTAGCTTTTCAGGATAAGCAGTGATGGAAGAATGTGGTGGAAGCATTGGAATAAGTCTTTGTATATTAAAAGACTTTTGTTTGTTAAACATGGTCATGGTAATTTCTAATGGTGAAGGTCTGCTGACTTTCAGCAAAAGAAAGGTGTTGGATTGTGAGCTTATGGATTTCGGAACCTGATGATGCTCCCTTTTTGTTGTGTAAAATGAATTGCTCATTAGTAGAAGAGTGCTATTGTGAACTCTCGTATGACCTGGTCATTCATAATTATATTTCCAACCAATTCTGGACTGGGCGTTGGGAGTGCAGTGATCATAGCAGCACGTGTGGCTCAGTGTAGCCGTAGAAGTTGGAGGCTTATGGCTTTATGCTTGTACTTTGATGGATAATTATTACAAGTATGAGCATTCTCAAGTTTGACCCTACTGATGCACCTGCCAACTGCTTGTACTCGACCCTTTCTTCATGCTAAAAAGCTCCAAGAACCCTGTCTTCTAATTATTTGCTGATTTATGATAAGTGTGAGTGAAACTACCATGCTAAATCCTAAGAACAGTAATCTCAAATCTTTTCTATCAAAATTAGGCGGCTTGAAGTAAAACCATGAAGCTATAGGCATGAAGAAGCATGTCCATAGTACTTACATGAAATCAGTGAGGAATCCTCTCTCAAATGGACTCCTTAGAAAAGAGCTAACACGTCTCCCACTTTCTTTTAGTAGCATCTTTTTATATTTTAAACATCATTTGCAGCAGTGTCATGCAATGTTATTTGATTTGGATCAATCACGCAATATACTTTAATCATTGAACTTATGCATACGTCCTTGATTAGCAAATGATTTGTGTTCTGTTTATTACAAGCATTGATACCTCTTTTCCATTTACCTTCAAAACTAGGTATCAAGATCCATAGGGGACGCATACTTGAAGAAGCCTGAGTTCTCACTGGATCCTTCATTTCCACGGTTTCACCTTCCCGAGCCTATCCGCCGGCCTGTGCTTACAGCAGAACCATCAGTATATTCGAGGGTGTTGAGATCCCAAGATAAATTCATCATATTTGCCTCTGATGGGCTTTGGGAACACCTCTCGAATCAGCGAGCTGTTGAGATTGTGCATAATAACCCCCGTGCTGTATGCTATCCCTCTGATATCTATGTCCGTCCATGCTATCCCTCTGATATCTGTGTCCGTCCATGCTTGTAGAGCTCACATCCTTGTTTTCCTCCCTTGTATATATGCGCTAGGGAATCGCAAGAAGACTGTTAAAGGCAGCACTAGCCGAAGCGGCGAGAAAGAGGGAGATGAGATATGCAGATCTTAAGAAGGTCGAGAAAGGGATCCGCCGTTTCTTCCATGATGACATCACCGTTGTTGTCATCTTCCTGGACCATGAATTGCTTGGAGAGAAGATGCAGGTGCCTGAGGTCTCGATTAGAGGTTTCGTCGACACTGTGGAGCCATCAAACTTCAGTGTCCTTCAAGGGATGAATTCAAATCCGAGGTCCATCCTTTGACATTCCTCCCAACTCATGTAAGGTGAAAGCTTGTCAGACATGAGTCAGTTCCCTAGTTTGATTGGGTTCGATAAATCTCTATCATTATCTTCCTGATTCCATGACTATCTACATTCCCCCTGGTTAAACTGGATTTCTCTTTTACCATGTAGCCGGATCATCCCTCGAGGTTCCGCAGAATACCTGCGAGATAACTTTGGCCTTCGTTTTCCTTCATTCCAATAAATCCATAAATGGAGTCCATACTTAGTACGATC